>NC_137834.1:79423941-79471441 GCF_948465745.1 Chenopodium album
ATTGTAAATTGCAGCCCGATTCAATTTTTTCATCGGTTTACATGTTGAAAAATCTTCGGTTAAGGTTTTAGGGGTCATTTTAGCCCTTAGGGGCTCGAATTGAGCTCGGAATTAGCAAAAAAATAACGTAAGTGTCTCATATTTACAGTTTCCCACAAATCGATACAATTTTGTTATGCAAAACGAGATACTTACGTTATTTTTTTGCTAATTCCGAGCTCTATTCGGGCCCTTAACGGCTAAAATGACCCCTAAAACCTTAACCGAAGATTTTTCAACTTGTAAACCGATGAAAAAATTTAATCGGGCTGCAATTTACAATTTATACGAACTTTTGGGCTGCAATTTGCAAAAAAAAATTTAAATGATTGCAATTTGCAAAATACGAACTTTAAATGACTGTAATTTGCAAATTTTCCTATACAATTCTTCTTAACTCTTTCATCAAACACTTTATCTTCCTCTCCCTCTCCCTCTTTAATTCAACCTTTTTATTTTCTCTCTTTGATTTTAGTCCCTCCATCTTCTTTCTATTAAGTCTCATTTTAAATTAAAGTCCCATTTGTCAAAAAAAAAAAAAAAAAAACAAAAAAAATTAAAGTCCCAAAATTTTTATTTCTTTAATTATGTTTTCAGTTACATATTACACTCATAATTATTTATTGGTATTTCCTCACTCATCTCTCAATGCAATTTTATTCTATGAAAAGTCGTGCATTGCACGGGCCAGAAGGCTAGTTTTCGTTAAATACTCTTTCCGTTTCGTAATATGAGTATTCGCAATAGGAGGTCTTGCACACAAATGTTTTGGTCAATCAAAATTACCTAGCCTCCTTTGATCAATCAAAATTCATAAGAATTTTAAATTCCCAAATTATCAACCAAATAAGCTTATTATGAAAATTGCAACGAATTTCATTTGGGGGAATAACTTCCCAATTTCCATGTAATTTCCTAGTGGAATTTAATTCTCATGTCAACTAAATAAAGCCAAAGCTTAAGGAAATTTATAGATTAGGGATCATAAAGCAAATTTTTACTTGTATCATAATAGTTTATATTATACTCTTTGCATGCATAGGGTGTACTCGTGTCGAAACTAGAGCCCAAGCTAATACAGGCATCCCCAAGTCATCAGATACATACCTAGCTAATTGAATTGCCCCTAATGATCCACATTCAAAATTTCTTGTATTTTGATTGTTTAGGTTGCCCAAGTATAATGCTCTTAATCTTTGTTTGTATGGTAATTTTTTTATAATCATATGATTGATTACAAAATAGTTTTATTTGCTGGAAATAGTGGTCAAATGAAGATTAACTAGGTTAATGTAGCCGTTTTAGGGTCTTGATTTGAATGGAATGCAGCTACTGAGACTATGATTAAGCTTACTTGCTATAAATTGATGGGAAATTCCCATTGGTACACGCCAGGTTTTGACTTTTCCCATTGGTACCACCCTTTTTTTTTTTACTTTCTGTTGATACACTCCACATTTTGACTTACTAACTCCCGTAATTAGTCTGTTAATCAGACATTAATAATATGCATTTTAAGCAGATTTTGTTCAAAAAAATGAAAAGACTTATATGCCCCTATCTCTTTTTTTTTCCCTCCAACTTTTCCCCCTTAAAATTTCTGTTATTTCCCTTTAGAAATTCTCAGCTCTTTCCCTCCCTATAAATGCGGCACTTCCTCTTCTTTTCTCTATTTCATTTGTCCTCCATTGTTGCTTTTTTTCTTCTCTTCTCTATTTCATTGGTCCTCCATTGTTGGTTTTTTTTTTCTTCTCCCATTTTTCTCTTCTCTATTTCTCTGACATGGCTAGTTCTTCAGATACAGGTTCATCTTTTGGCAGCAGATATGGCAGGTCTATATGGCATTCAGACGCATTCAATCTACATGGTTGTTAGGATTGGTCATGTCATGTACCTGATTTTACTGTTTGTAGCTCTGAAATGAGATTTCTTTGTTGTTCCTTTAGTTATGCCATGTAATTCATAGATTATGAGTAATTGGAGGTTGTATTTTCTGGATTAATGAAGGAAAATTGATGAATGATTGGCATATATTTTGTGTTTCTTGATTTCTTTGTGTAGACACCTAAAAATGTCTCCCCAAAACCAAACCCGATGATGAACAACCTTTCACCGCCATTATTGGTCGGGTTGAGTATTTAATTTTTGGAGTGCTTAAATCCATGTTTCCATTTCATAAACCAACCCAACTTCTAGCCCATTTCCCCAAACCATAACTTATTTTCCTCTTTTCGTGCCTTTAAACCCAAAATAATTCATTTCGTGTCCTTTAAAATCATTCATTTCGTGTCCTTTTGATCAGTTTATTTTGGTCCATAATTTGGGTCCAATGATTGAATAGTTGGATGGGGCTTGAAAAGAGCTTTCCAACGATATATTATAAGCCCAAATCCGAGTTATAACGAATAAGTTATGGCCAAAATACAATAGGTCTATGGTAGACCCTGGTCCATCTAAAATAGGTGGACCACTAGCCCAAATACCACAATCCATCATCACAAACACATTACAAATAAAGCGACCCAACCTCTCCTTTCTTTCTTTCCACTCCAACAACACTCTGACATAATAAATTCTGAACTTATAGCCATCAACACAAACACTACGAAAAATTCTCGTTTCTCTCTCCTCTGAAAATTCAAGCATAGCCATGGATGAAAAGCAAGAAAACAATGCAGAAAGGTAAATAAAATTTCTGAACTTATACTTTGTTTAAATTTCTTTGAATTTGCAATTACTCGTTCGTAGTTGTTATAATTTGTTAAAATTTCATTCGTAGTTTTTGTAAATTGGGTATAATTTTTGAACAATTTTCACAATTTTTAGGGACCCAAATTCTTCTGATAGTGATGAAGATCAATTGTAAGTAAATTAAAACCCTATATAATTGTTGAATTTTGAAATTAAATGATGAATTGGAACCCTGAGTTATTTGAACAGGACAATTTCTCAAATCCGAAACAAAAGGAAGAAGAAATTGGATATAACAAGTCCAATTGTTAATCCAAATATTTTAAAAAAGATAGACAAGCAACATTCAAAAAATGGAGAAACCGGGTAAATCATAGGCTCAAATATTTCGTGTTTTTAGTTCATATAATTCGTAATTAATGTTCAAATGATTTGTGGTTTTAGTACATATAATCTGTGATTATCGTTCAAATATTTTGTGGTTTTAGTTCATATATTTCGTGATTACTGTTCAAAAATTGATATTGTTATTTTTTAAACTAAGAAGCATTTATTTTATAAGTTCAAATGTTTTGTGTTTTTAGTTCATATAATTCATGATTACTGTTCAAATATATTGTGGTTCTAGTTCATATAATTTGTGATCAATGTTCAAATATTTTGTGGTTTTAGTTCATATAATTAGTTATTACTGTTCAAATGTTTTATGATTTTATTTCATATAATTTGTGATTCCTGTTCAAATTTTGATATTGTTATTTTTTAATCCAAGAAGCATTTTTTTTATTACAGCAACCAATCTGAACTTCAACCCAAATCCACCACCCAACACCAATCCAAGAAGCTGAGAATCAAGCTCAAAAGAAGGCTGAGAATCAAGCTAAAAAGGAAAGTCAAAAGGAGACTGAAAATCAAGCTAAAAAGGAAGCTCAAAAGAAGGCTAAGAAAGAGTCTCAAAAGAAGAAAGTTCAGAAGAAGCAAGAAATTGTTAAGAAGAAGAGAGAGGAAGTTCAGAAGAGTGAAATTAAGGAGAAAAAAAGAAAAAGAAGAGATAATGTTGATGATTTCTTTGACCTAGACAATGTTGTGGATCTAAATTATGATCGAAAAAGAAGTAAAAAAATCAGATTAAATAGGGAAGAGTGATCTTATAAAGAAGGAAAAAAAAAAGTTAAGATGGCGGGATTTGAAGAACAAGGTGAAGTTGTGTTTAATTAAGAGAAGAGTGTGTTTAATGCCTGATCCACATAGGATAGGTCACTACAAAAAAACCAGTGAATTGCGACCGCCAGCACCGGTCGCAATTTTTGAGGAAAACGGTCGCTATTCACAATTGTGACCGTCACCGGTCGCAACTGCACGGTCGTAATTTTAATGGTCGCAAAAAAATAAATTGCAGCCACTTGGCGGTCGCAGATCAAATTGCGACCGTTTTTCGTATTTTCAACGACCGTTTTTTTAACTGACGTAATTTGTTATTTACGACAGGCAAAGCGATCGCAATTGCTGGAAATTACGACCGCCTATGACGGTCGCAAAACTCGGTGATCTGCGACAGGCAGTGACGGTCGCAATTTTCAATAAATTACGACCGCCTGTGACGGTCGCAAATTCCTGTGATCTGCGACAGGCCCTGACGGTCGCAATTTTCAGTAAATTACGACCGCCTGTGACGGTCGCAAATTCCTGTGATCTGCGACAGGCCTTGCCGGTCGCAAAAACATAGGATCTGCGATAGGTTAGATAAACGGTCGCAATTCCTCATACAATTGCAACAAGGCAATTTATTATTATAATGCAATTTACAAATAATTACAATTTGCATTATCGATGCCATCCTAACCTGAACCTATAACCTATTATCATGTGATTTAATTTCAAAATTAATATAAAATAAAAATAAAATGCATAATCCATATAGATAATAATATTAATAATTAAAAAGTCCAACTTCGAACAATACATACAATAATAATGTTCAAGTTAATAGTAATAGTAATTAGTTAGTAATAGTTTTATAAGCTTAAATTTAAAACTAAGTTAGGTCTATATGAATAAGTAATGGCCTATGTTCCTTCAAAAAATAGATAAGGCCAACATGTAACAATATAATACCAATTTCAGACCTATAAAAATAACGAAATGGCCTATATCCCCCCCAAAAAAACCTAAGGCCTATTCCCAAAAAAAAACCTAAGGCCTATATTCCCCCAAAAAAATACTAAGGCCTATATCAACAATACTAATGTAAGAGCTTTATGAACAAAAACTACGACACCGGAGTCTGGTGACCAAGCCCACCACCACTCATGTCCGGGACATCTTCCCTACGAAACTGAAATGGAGGACCACCTGAACAGTTAGAGAACAAGTTCTGCAACATTGTCTCCATCATTCGCTTACTCTCAATTGCTGCCTCCTCCCGCTCCTTCTTCAATGCCTCCTGCAATTGCGTTGCAAACTGTGCCTCCATCTGTGCCTGCATTTGCACTTTTGCCTCCTCTATTCGCTCGGCAACCTCGGCTTGCACACGTTCCTCCAACTGTGAAGCTATAGAAGGATTGTACGATTGCGAGCCTTTCTCGGAAGAGGGCGTGTAAAACAAACTAGCACTTGCACCTAGGCCCTTCACTACACCCTTTTTCCTACCACCAACGACCTCCCAGTATAGTTGGTTAGGGTCCGGTTGTGACCCTTCTTGAGTGGAAGACTCGTCAAGCTTCTTTTGGTAGGCTTCCTGAAATCAAACAAAACAAATTATGCATATTAAACATGTTTATAGGTTCAAATTGCGAAAACATACACATTTTCAAGTATTTACAAGGCTATAGGTTCGTGACTAGGCTAAAATGGCATAAATGACCTTCTAACTTACAAATGAGACAAGTGGACAGACATGAGAAGTACTTGGGAATCCCAACTGTTGTTGGGAGATCAAAGAAGGCCATTTTTGAAGCTCTTACGGATAGAATATGGAAGAAGTTACAGGGTTGGAAAGAAAAGCTACTCTCAAGAGCCGGGAAAGAAATACTTCTTAAATCTGTGATCCAGGCGATCCCGACTTATTTGATGGGAGTATATAAATTCCCGTGTTCAATTATTCAGAGCATACGATCTGTAATGGCTCGATTTTTTTGGGGGCAAAAAGGTGCAGAAGGAAGGTGCACTGGAAGTCTTGGGATGCGATGTGTGAGCCAAAATGCATGGGAGGAATGGGATTTAAAGATCTCGAAATTTTTAATAATGCTTTGCTCGGGAAACAGGCTTGGAGGTTGGTACATCAGGAAGGGTCTCTTCTGGGTCGAGTTATGAAAGCTAAGTACTACCCGAAAACTTCTTTCTTAGATGCTCATTTGGGGTATGGAGGGAGTTTCTCTTGGAGAAGCATATGGAGCAGTAAGGCGCTGTTGAAGGAAGGAGTTATTTGGCGTGTTGGGAACGGTGGGAGTATAAATGTTTGGAGTGACCCGTGGCTCGCTGACTCAGAGGGCAGATTTGTGACCAGTCCGAGTGTTGAAGGAATCACTTATGTAAGTGATTTAATTGATCACGAAGGAAAGGAGTGGAACTTGGATGTTATTTATTCGGTATTTAATGAAAGGGACCAGAAGTGCATATTATCAATTCCGATAAGCATAAGAGCTCCCAGGGACATGCTCACTTGGGCATTCTCGATGGATGGACTGTATTCAACAAGAACTGCGTATATGCTCGGAAAAGGATGCAATTTGGATAATTTCCACCAAGCGTGGGTGGTAATTTGGGGTATGGAAGTATCGCCGAAGGTACGACATTTTTTGTGGTGTTGCTGTACAAACACTCTGCCCACCAAAGCTCTTCTCTTCAACCGACACTTAATGTCGGAGCCGGCATGCCCATGGTGCGTAAATGAGGCTGAAACTCCTTGTCATGCATTATTTGATTGCGTGAGAGTGCGTGAGTTGTGGGAGGACAGTGGCTGTGAAGAGCTACTGAGGGACAGAGGTGACACCTTGTGTGATATGCTGGTCAGATGGAAGGAGATGAACAAGAGGAAAATGCAAAGAGTAGCCTACCTAGCGTGGATCATTTGGTCTGAGCGCAACAAAAAAGTATTTGATGGCACTTGCACCCCCAACTCGGTTCTACTAGAACGCTTGAAGAGGCTGGTGGACGACTATGGGATGTACACTACGAAGATTTATGGCTCCAAGCGTCCTACCAATACTAGCAGCCCGTCCCATTGGGTTGCTCCTCCAGTGGACGTGATTAAGATTAATGCGGATGCAAGTCTATCGGAGGAGGGGTGGATTGGACTAGGGGTTGTGGCTCGAAATTTTAAAGGGGAGGTTCTGTTTGCTGCAACTAGGAGAATTAGAGCTTGGTGGCCCTCGGAGATCGCTGAAGCAAAGGCTCTTGCCATGGCAGTGATGCTTGCAAGAAGATTTGGCTACTCTGACGTTGTGCTCGAAACGGACTGCCAAGTGCTTGTTAATCGCCTTTCGAAGGCTGCTGTCTTCTTTTCTGATCTAGATGGAGTGCTAGAAGACATTTTGTCATTAAGTAGCGAGTTTAATTCCTTCGCGTGGACTCATGTTAAACGCGAAGGGAACAATGTAGCACATTTCCTTGCTAGAGTAGTACCCTTCGGTGTTGAGCAAGTATGGATCAATCATTGCCCTCCGGAGATCTCTCCCTATGTACTCTTGGACGCTTTGTCCCTTAATTAATATATTCGCTCAGAGCGTTTTTCCTCAAAAAAAAAAAGGTTTCAGTCTCCTCCTTATTGTTGTTACTAAGGATAGAACTCGAGTCCTCCCTAATGTATTCTCAATCATCACTACACCAACATCCAATTGGTCTTTACCCATCAATCTTAGATAGCGTGTTTTGTATACAACATTGGCACATGAGCAGATAAGCTCAATTACGGAGCTCATATCTATCTATCTATCTATCTATCTATCTATCTATCTATCTATCTATCTATCTATCTATCTATCTATCTATCTATCTATCTATCTATCTATCTATCTATCTATCTATCTATCTATCTATCTATCTATCTATCTATCTATCTATCTATTAACCTATACTAAAAGCAAATCCATCATAACACTTGTCATTACCTTGTGAAAAATTTTCCCGTCCTTTTCACTTATCTTTTTTTTTTCTTTTTTTTTTATCCTATTCTATATATACCTAAATAAAATATTGCTGAATATATTTTATATACCTTATATTTTTATTGTAAAAAATATTTAACAACCGTGCATTATTGCACGGGATTTTAACCTAGAATTAAACTAGTTTTGTGCCCGTGCGATGCCCGGGTTGTTTATTGAATTTTAAGATAAATTTTTAATCTATATGTCAAATTTTAAAATATATCGTTGATACAAAATTAGTTAGGAATTGATGTGTTTTTGTGACAATTTAAAATATGTAGTAGAGATGTAATGATAAATAATAACAATATTGGTGAAAAATATTTCTTGACCCGTAACCTAAAATAATGACCTTGCTTGAAATGACTTTTGACCAAATCCGATTGACAATGACTGATCTACACACAGTAATAAAATTATATTAGATTGTGAAGTATATATTATTTAAATTGATTAGAATATATTATAAATAATGGATGTGGTGCATTTTGAACTAATTCCTTCTCTCTAAAAAAATTGTGATACAAAAAATAAATTTATATGATAATTTATGAGAGTTATAATCTAATTATTTTTTGAATATTGATAATTTATTCAATTTGTACATAAGGAATATTGATAATTTATTGAAAATAAAACTCTAAATTAACAATTTTATCCTTAAAATTCTATCGAAATTTGATTGAAAATAGAATTATAAATTAATTTTTTTATCCTACAAATTGAATTTTATATAACTCTATCCTACGTGGTGCAACACTTGGCTAAAAGTTTAGCTGAAAAACCTAACCAATTGAAATTCATTCGATACAAATTTTGACTCATATGGACACAATAATTTAACATGATTCAAGTTTGAACATAACAGACCCGACCCGAACTAAACTCACTAAACTCGAGCCAGATATCTGAATTAACACATCTACTTTTGTATAGATCTAGTTCCAATACTGTATTACATGTGTTGGCATAACAAAAGTCTCGTCTTAAAATAAGTCTTCAGTTGACCAATAATAAAGACAATAATTGTTACATGCAATTATTAACGGTAAGGCTACACATACACTGAGCGTATGTGGGCCAGAGATACACCAGTGATGTGTCACCCTTCTATTGGCTTTGCATTTGGGTCCAAAAAAACCAAAAACTCAAATTTCATTTGAAATTTCAGATTCAAATTTCGCTTGGGCCCCACTCCCCCCAACCACTCCACTCTCTCTCATTTCGACCAGGCTATTTTTTTTTTGGGTCTAATTTCTCTCTTCTCTCTCCTCTCCCCTCTCTCTTCCATTGTTCTTACTCTTCATGTTTATCATCTTTTTAAGAAATTTTTATTTAAAAATTTTGTTTATTAAAATACTTTACATGTCCAAAAATTTAATATTCTGAATTTATGGAATCAAATAGCTGCAAATTTTGTTACGATTTTTTTTTTAGTTTACTTTTCACAAATCCCCAATTTCTAGGGTTCTTCATAATGTTCATCTCTTCATATATAATTTTTCTCCAGATTTGTTAAAATAATTTACATGTTTCTAATCATTAATATCCTTGAATTGTGTACAAAATTTGCTCCAATTTTTTCAAGAATTTCTTTATTTTATTTTCTCTTTACATCCATTGAAATCCCCAATTTCTAGGGTTCGTAAGCGCGAAATTGGAGTTCAATTCCTCTACCGTAATTAAAATGGTGAATTACCCCCATGCAAAATGGTTGATCGCAATTTAACTGGAGAATAGCATGTGTAACATCAATTTGGAGATCTAATTTACCGTTTTTGTCAATTTTGAACTAATTTTTGTTTGGTGAACAATTATTTATGTAAATGAATGTGAATTTGTAATATTTACCATTGTTCATAATTAAATATGCGTTTTCCAGTGTATGAGTTGTTTCACATCAACCCGATTCGCTAATTGAACTTGCCCTTTTCCATAATTAAAACATAACATGTCGTTGAAGAAAATGGCAAATCGTTAATTCAATTGTTCTTCGGGATTTCGTTTTTCTCTTAATAACAACATCAGTAATTGATTGAGTAGTTTTTAGTAACACAAAATAGCAGTAGTAGTAATCCCAATCATAAAACATGGAGCTGTTCTATGTATCTCAGTAACTGATTATACACTAATTTTTAAGTTCAATATATGGGATTCATTGTTACTAGTTTATTAGTTAAAATACTTTTATTTACATACCTGTTACATATAAATATATTATAGGTACTATATTTATTTTGAAACTATTAATAAAATGTAAGTAAATTTCACACATAATTACAATCTAAATTCAAGAATCATCTTTTAACGAAACAAATATAACTTGTAATAACTTCATGTTATGTCATTTTTAACATTATTCTATATTTATTAGTAGTTGATAATCATTTTTATGAATTACAATTGTTTTTTTTGTAACCCTTCACTAGTTGATTTTAACCCTTCAAATCTAACTTTAAGCCCTCTATGTTGAGTATCGTCATTACATTATAAATATATATATATTTTTTGGTCATTAATACATTTGTAGACCTTGATATACTTACGTCACCACATTATTGATAACTACCTAAACTCTTAAGATTAGTCTATGAACATGTATACCCCTACAACACTTATAATTGAGTTTTCAACAAATAGATACTAAATACTAAAATTTGTGATAGTATCCAATAATGAAAATCTATTGTACGTGTGTTTCAATTACTATGATAATCCATGATTTAAACATATACTGTGCAATAATTGTCAACTATAATAGTAACGAACAATTCATGGTTTGTTTGTGATTAAGTAACAATATGATTTTAAAGAGTATTGGAAAACATTATTATAGTTTGCAAATAATAGCGGCGTGCCGGCGTGTGCTATATTGATTTAAAAAATGTACTTGTTAACATGCTGAACATCTCTCAATCTTGTTTACACCTTTGATTAATTAGTATGTTCTTAATGCAATTAATGCCCTGGTTCGAATCCTGGGTTCGTCATCACACCCTTTTTTTTTTCACAATTATCAAATATTATAAATTTTAAACATAATGTTATAGTAACATTATATATGTTATTATTATTGGAATGATATTTAATAGTTTGCAAAATTGCAAATAACAATGTTGTATTATAAATATCCTACTGAACATGTGAACATGGAAAATGATAATAAAATGAATAATAGGTAGAGATATCCTTACAATGGTATACAAATATTAACCTTCTTTATATCAGTGTAATTGTGTGAATCAAATGCAAAATGATCTCTAGGTGATAGTTTGTAGCCATTGTAGGTCCAAAAAAATCGTGAAGCCACAACAAATGGAAGGCCACTTGCCTATTTTTTTTTAGAAATTGTAGCAAAATTGTCAGGAACTACATGCTAAATAGGGGTATTTGGAAACAACTACCCACTAAAAAAATTTATCAAAAAAACTACCCCCTAAATTTAAAAAGTTAAAGTAGCACTACCCATTTGCATTTTTCGACGAGAAAGTCCGGCATGCAATTCATAATTCTGAAAATTTTTAAATTTTTCTTCTGAAAATTCCTAATTGAAGAAGTGAAAACAAGTAGGGTATGCAATTCATAGGTAATTCTTCTCTTTTAATCCATTAATTATGAATTTTGATGTTAGGGTGTAACGATTAGAAAAATTAGGGTTCTTAGAAATTGGGGATAATTTAAAATTGGTAGAATTTATTGCTTTTAATTCAAATTGCTTATCTTAGGGCTACGAATTAAGGTTCAATTTTTCATTGCATCGTGTCTTTTCAGAGAAAAATTGAAAAAGTGGGCCAATGCGCCGAACATTCTCGCTAGAAAATGCAAATGGGTAGTGCTACTCTAACTTTTTAAATTTAGGGGGTAGTTTTTTTGATAAATTTTTTTAGTGGGTAGTTGTTTCCAAATACCCCTATTAAGCGTGTAGTTCCTGACAAATTTTCCTTTTATTTACCACATTATTTAGTGCATAAGTGCACTAGACATCGTTTCGTATAACAAAAATAACAAGAATTCAACATAATTAAGGACTAAGAATAAGAAATACAGAGTATATAAAAGGTAATAATATTCAAACCTAGCTAGGTTAATTATTGTCAAGTCCAATATGAAGTAGCTGGACAAGAAACACACAATTATTTGAGATATCTAACAATTACCGAGTAATTTCTATTTTCAAAACTAATTTAAAGGTGGTAATATTAAGTATTTGTTAATTCTAAGTACAAGCTTTATAATTTATTTTTTAATGTATTTGAATAGTAATCCCATCATTTGTTTAGTAACTCTTGATATTATACTACAGAGAATATACGGGTCACTATCAAGTTACTAATATATAATTAAAAATACTAAACAAATGTTATTGGTATTAAATTAAAATATAAAGACATTTTTAAATCATGAAGAACTCGATTCTTCTTCTTCGTCGAACCAAAATAGTGGATTTTACCCAAAATTGTACAATTCCAGAAAGTTTGTCAAAACCAGACCACTTGATTTAAATAAAACAAAATATATGTAACATTCAAGTTAAACAAACACTACAATTATTATTGGATTATAAAAATAAGTTAACAATGAAAATTGAAATTACAACATTATAAGTCGATTATTTTATAACACTAGATTAAATCCCGTGCAATGCACGGTTATCAAATAATTATAATGACAATAAATTTTACCAAAAAAGTATCAAATAAACTCAAACTCAGTATTAAAAAGTATGAATATATATTGTTTTAAAAAAAATGAAATATATGTAAAAGAAAAAAATTAAATATGTAATAGTTATAATGGATTAATGGGAATACTTCTCTAAAAAAAAAAAAGTTACAATGGGAAATATGATATTTAAAGAAGTTTATTTTAGATTTTGTACAAATTTAGAGTCAAAATTTAGATACAAACATAAAAATAAAGTTTTTTTTAGCAAGTTATTTTGGAGGGAAAACTCGTTATATTATATTGCCAAGTGTCTCTTTAGGTTTCGCCTTTAGTATAATGTAATTGATTACATAAAGCGTGCTTTATACATGGAATGTGTACAATGAAGTATTGAACAATAGAATCTCGATGCATTGATCATATGAAATACATAGTTGAACACAATTGATTTTATAAAACAACAAAAAAATAAAAACAAAAAAAAATACCTCGCCGGAAAATGCTTCTATCGTTAATGGCTTCCTTTGAATTTTTTTTTTAATTAAATTGATGATGGGGTGGGTGGGAATGGTGGGCCCCACATGTTTAGCATTGGCACCAAACTAGTTCTCTCGCCTAATAGTGTATAATGGCGGTAATTCCCTGAAATATTTCCCTCCCAATTTTCCCTCTCTTTTATTTGGTGAATGGTGAGGTGTTAAGATTTAATTAGGAGTGTATGTGGGGGCTACATACACTCAGTGTATGTGTAGCAGCTCCCAATTATTAACGATTTGTTTCCTTACTCTTAATCATAAATATAATAATGGTATTTGATTTTTTACCAAATCAAACATAAATACATTTATAGCGTACACATTATATATGTTTTCACAATATGTTATGACATTTGAAGAAATCATATATTTATTTAATTTTCATATATACAACCATTATTAAAAATTTTGCTATGGTCCTTTACCTCAAAATGCTTCCTAACACTTTATATACTACCTCCGTTAACGGTTATTTGCAACATTTACCCAAAATAGGTGCTTAGTATTATTTGCAACAATTTTATTTTTTTCCTTTTTTGGTAACTTTTTGGTTGACCAAATGACTGTTTTGCCCTTATTAAAAACTGATTAAATCCTAACTTACTCTAATACTCAACTTAATCATCTGTATAATCTAAACATCTAATTTAATGACTCCCACCAAAATTAAAGATCTACATCCCCTCTTTCCATTTCATTAGATCTGAATCACCTCATCTCCTCACATACCCTCATCAATACATCTTCAACCACTGCCATTAATATGGCTGATGAAGCTTTTAAATGTACGCATCCCTCCAGAATTTGTCACTTTCTTTCTCTCTCCTCCTCTTTAAATCTGGTAATCCTCTCTCTCTCTCCTGTTCTTCGAAACCCTAATTTCAGATCTACTGTTTTCTTTCTTCATTTTACCAAAAATGAATCCCCCAAATGAGAAGATTCCAGATGACAATGTTATTGCGACCTACAAATGTCAGCGTCGTACTGGGAAGGTGAAGTTGGTTAAGACGGAAATTTTCATGGAGAGGAAGAGGAAATTCGGTGGTGGTGCGAAGCTTGCAAATCCTACTTCCGATGAAGAACGTGAGGTTGCGAATTTGGCAGATCTGGGCAAAAATAAGGTCGGGTTGAATGAAAAGGCAACTGTTGCTGATGTTGTCAAGAACGAAGATGGTAAGTCCCATGAAAAAGCAACTGTTGCTGAGGTTGAAGAGGTGACTGGAGAAAAGGGCGACGGTGGTGTTTCTGGAAAAAAAAGGAGCAGATCTGGCTCCTTTGAGGACACCGATGATGTTGTTGGGGGGGGGGGGAATACAACCCTTCTAACGTTGGCCCTAACTAATGCCGCAGCGTAACGCTATTCTGACCCTTCTTTTTTAATTTAATTGCTTGCAATTAGTTGTTTTTTGAGATTATTGGTTGATTTGTGAGTTTATTGGTTGCTTTGTTGAGAATATATGGCTGTTTTGGTCAGAAAATTGGTTGATTTGTGAGTATATTGTTGGTTTTGTGAGATTATTGGTTGTTTTGTGAGTTTATTGGTTGTTTTGTGGAGAATATTTGGCTGTTTTGTGAGATTATTGGCTGAATTTGGTCTAATTATAGGCTGTTTTGTTAGATTATTGGCTGGTATTGGTTGTTTATGATGATGTTTGCCTATTTATGATACTCTTTGGTTATTTATGATAAGATATGGATATATTTCATACACTTGGGCATATGGTTTGGTATTAAGTCTATGTTCTGCTATAAATAGGCATGTACTGGCTGTTTTGGTCAGAAAATTGGCTGATTTGTGAGTATATTGTTGGTTTTGTGAGATTATTGGTTGTTTTGTGAGTATATTGGTTGTTTTGTGGAGAATATATGGCTGTTTTGTGAGATTATTGGTTGTTTTGTGGAGAATATATGGCTGTTCTGCTATAAATAGGCATGTATTGGCTATTTTGGTTTTGATGATGATATGATGATATGTATGCAAATTGGCAATGGGAATTGTGATATGATGAGTGATGAAACAATAGTAGCCTACTTTGAATGCTGTAAGATGTTTATGCAGTTTAGTCCCTTTTTGTATGACTCCCTTTATGTGTGTTCTCAAGGACTATGCTTAGAGAGAACCTCACCAGTGTTGCCTAGAGTTGCCTAAATGTATGAGTCCCTTTTGTTTAGTTCTCAATGACTATTTTAAGAGAGAACAAAACAATGCTGCCTATATGTATGAGTCCCTTCCTGAGTCTCTTTATGTGTGAGTGAGGAAATGTGTGAGTCCCTTAATGTGTAACAAATCCAAATGATGAAGGGACTCATTTGACATTTGAAATTCATAAGTTGGAATTGCTCCAACAACTGCATATGCAAGTTGTTGTTGAGGAAACCACTTATGCAATTTACTATTATGTC
Organism: Chenopodium album; assembly: GCF_948465745.1. Taxonomy (NCBI): domain Eukaryota; kingdom Viridiplantae; phylum Streptophyta; class Magnoliopsida; order Caryophyllales; family Amaranthaceae; genus Chenopodium; species Chenopodium album. Next base: position 79,439,423 of record NC_137834.1, read on the forward strand.
ATAAACCACATCTTCTGATGGATTTACATGTGGTTTTTTTTTTTTTTTTTTTGTCTGGTAAACATATTGTCATCACTTCATGCACATAAATCAACACCACTTAAATATAGCCTTACAACATAAGCAATAAAGCCTTCAAAAGGTAGTATTTTTGTCAAATTAAGCTAGTTCAGACTGCCTTACAACATATGACTTGAATTTTCACAAAATACACATAACCAATGAATTTTTTAAACTGGTAAAACCAAAAACACAAAAAACAACCTAGAAATTTTACCACTTGCTTAATAGCCCTTCAATGGTTATATGTGGCAGTCTGTCCCATGTGCTTGACATGTTCTTCAATCTGCATCAACTTGCATGCCTTCATCTTCTTCATTGCCTTCCCCTGTTTCTATGAATAAAGTGTTCAAATGTTCAACAACTTGTTGAACCACAACCCCCTCCACCTCTAGCTGTTCAGGCAACAAGCCTAGTCTTTCCAGCCTTTTCTTCCCTTTGTGTGGTGGGGAGAAATTGTTTCCACCCAAATGCTTCAGTATCTCTTCCATGCAGCATTGTAGTGTTATCCATGTGTGCTTGTTTAGTATTGGATTAAAAGAGTCATAAGCCTCTTTCACTTTCTCAATGAGTTCCCCCAAGTTCTTAGGGAATGATTGGTACTGGATGCTCTGTATTGTATTGAACAATCCAAGATCTAACACATTTAGATCTGGTGACCGGGCTGGTTGATAAATGAATTGTATGTTAAACCCATCTGACTGACATGCATGCTTGAATTCCTCATCTTTAGGAACTTGATGAGGTCGAGCATTATCCCACTGAATCAAAATGTCCTTGGACAGATCTGATGGCCATTTACTTTTGATTGCTGGAATCATATTGTGAAGCAGCATTTCCCTGATTGCTTCCTTATTTACATTCCGTGTTGCCTTAATTTCCACAGCTCCAGCTTCTCTATTCTTGCTTTTTTTCTTTGCAATTGTCTCATAAACAAATGGGAAGATTCCATACTTTCCATCATGTACCACTTGACCTTGGGAGTCAAAAATTGGCTTGCCAATGATAGCCATGAACATGCCTTTTACCTTGAATCTTTTGGACTGTTGGCACCTATATGGATTAGGTTCATTTGGGAGCAAATAGAACTTTCTTGTCTCTGGATTAAGGTAGAACCATTTTTCATCGATGTGTACATGTTGTTGGAAATTCTGAAACTTGGGTTGTCTGTTCTGTTCAGCAGGCAGCAGGTGACTTAAGACCCATTTTAATCTGGCCACCTTGTGGTTGGATGTGAGGGCAGGGTGATTTGTGCTTGTATGAGTCCTTAGCCTCCCTTTTTTCTTGAGCTTGTGAATGGTGACATGTGATATTTTAAGACCAGCCCCATAGCTTCTCTCTGTTGTCCTTTTATACAAAGGGACTGACTGAAGAAACTCATCAGAATATTCAGTTGGTTTTGGTCCTGTTGTACCAAGCTTCTTGCTTCTGACATCTATCACAGTCCCCTCAGCCAATTGCCTTTTGATTTCTTTGAATAATCTCTGTATTGATGATCTGTGAACGTTATACTTTCTTGCAGTTTGTGACTGAAAGCGATCTTGACCATCCAGGTTGTGTAGAAATGCATCAACAATCTCTCTTTTTTGCATTACAGTTAGTTGTTTCCTACTTTTGGGTTGTGGCATTTCTTCTTCATTGCCCATATTTTGGCTGTTGTCATATTGGTTGTTGTTGTCACTTTCTCCCATGGACCTTGAATCATAGTCTTCCATTGTTGTGCCTAGGAGTCCGCGCATGTCGCTTTCGTTGCAAATAACTGTTAACGGAGGTAGTATTAGTTATATGATAGGAGTATGTTACACTTTATAATTTGTCTCAAAGTTTTACAAACTCAAATAATATATATGTTACACTTTTTAATATGTGTACCATATTTATGTCGGTTAAAAAGTTTTTATAACTAAAATCTACTCGACTTACATGTAAAGGGTTTTTTTTTAACAAAAAAATGGACCAAGTCGCTTTCTCCCTCTCACTTTCTATTGAAGGAAACCTACCAATACTATTAATCAGCACCAACAAATCAGGTTTTCACCTTGATCTAGATGATCTTTAATTTTGAAATTTCTCAAACTTTGATTTTTATTCTTCTATACTGCCTTTGTTTCAAATTAAATGACACGTAGGGTCTATTCTGTTCACCTTATTTCACTTATTTTAGGTCTAATAAGTTCAGATAGATAAAACATGTTAAGTTCAGTTCAGGAAAAATTATTTTATTAAGGGTTGCTCATCAAGTTAGATTACAACTAAAATAAGTTTTAATAATGTCTAATAAGTTTAGGTAAGTTCAGGTAATAAGATTAGATAAGTAAAAATCAAGTGAATAGAACACACACACCCGTATGTATAGATCATTGACACTATATGTATATATATATTTGACTAACTTTTGTGGTTAGATAAGAAAAAATAGTAGATCTTGTTGGAATCCTCTTAGGGTGTGTTCTCTTCACCTTATCTGAACTTATCTAAACTTATTATATCTTATTAAACCTTATTGAACTTATTAGACTTTATTAAACTTATTAAACCTAATTGAACTTATTAGACCTTGTTAAATTTATTGGATCTTATTGTAACTAATCTGAAATTATTAGACCTGAAACTTAGTTTTATAATGTGAAGAAAACAAGCCTATAACATGCACTTTTCAAAATTATAAATTTCTAAATTTTTACTACTTATTGGTAATTAGAGATACATACGATTGAGTTGTTCATACTCAAATGTGATAAAATAAATGTGTCAATCTAATTTGCATAAAATTGAATTTGTTGGCATTGAGCTAGATGAGAATTTCTCAAGCTCTGCGGGATTTGGATGGTATTCAAAGTTAACTCATTATGCTTCCTAACTCTAAAGATTTGCATATATAGGAGAAGCTATTGTTGAAGATAATATAAGACTACCAAATCAAGTTAGTTGAGCATAATTATAGGAGATTATTCTTTATTATCTTTATTATTCCTTATTTATCTAGGTTTAAGGTATAACTCTCTAGGTTAGTTGTTATAATGTGTAAATATACATACTTTGTATATTGTAAATGACAGGGTATAGTCGTATCCCCGAATCAAAAATAATACCTAAATCCTCTAACTAAAGTAGATAGGGAAGTAGGGTCGATCTCCACAGGGAAACAAGTCTTTTTACTCCTAATTAATTAATATAACCTAAATTATCTAAGTAACCAATATTTATATTCGAATAAGTAACTAAACTACTAAGATTGAGAATAGAGAGAAAACAATATATGAAAGGATCTAGGGTATAGGTTCACTAATAAATAATACTCCAGGGTAAAACATAGTAATCAATCATTGACATTGCATAAATGACGCGATTAACAGGCTCTCGCAATTTATTAATCAACATAGATCTAACAGGCTCTCGCAATTTACTAGATCTAAGTTCTTATTGAAAATAGCCTTTAATATCAAATTAACATCTGCTCGATTCATCAATTTAATATTGCTATACTTTTACAAGCCGCAATTGTAAAACGTTAAAACAATTCAATAAGAAATTATCATGCAATACCAATAATCAATAATAGTCAATCATCAATGCATCAATTAACCAGATTGTAAAGGGATTTCACTACGTATTACAATCACAGAATTAATCTACCGGTATTAAATCTCATCTCTCGAATCTCGACTTAACCATTTATAAATTAACCTGCCTATTTAAACTAGACCTAAACATCAATTCTCATCTCTCGAATCTCGAATCAATATTGTCAAACTCATGCATAAAAGATCAGGCCTAATCTAGTCACAGAGCATTAAATCAATCAATAGGAAATTAATCTAGCATTGATAATTAACAACAATAAATTACCCCTTCATATTATTTATGGATCCCCATAAACCCTAGAAATAAAACTACTCACACATAATTAAAACTAAATTAATCAAGACAATTAGAGGAGACATGATCAAAGAAAGAGAATAAATTACTGAAATTAAACCAAGAGTTATATAGAGAGAAAATAATACTAAGAGTTTAAGAGGAGAAAAAAAAGAGTTAGAGAGAGAAAGTCTCAGAAAAATTAAGAAAGAGTAAAAAGAAGGTAAAGAAGTACTAAATTCGTTTTACGGAGAAGTATTTATACTCCGTAAGAATCCTAAACTAAAACAAACTAAAACGACGCTAATCGTCAACTAATAAATACACGCGCCCGATCGGGCGCGCCTTCGGGCGCCAGCCTTTGCTTCCCTCGCCCGGCCGGGCGCGCCTCCGGGCGCCAGCCTCTTTGGCCGGGCGCCGACCTTTGCTTCTCCCGCCCGGCCGGGCGCGCCTCCGGGCGCCAGCCTTTTTTGCCGGGCGGCTCATTTGGGCCACTATTTGGACTTCGATTGGGCTCCAATTCTTCGGGTCAATCTGGGTTTCCTCTTCCGGTCTTGAATATTCGGTCCAAATGCCCCGGTATCACCTATACCGAGCCCTTAATCACCGATTCGATGGCTCTAATGATGGACCAATCACATTTACAAACTTCGTAAAGCTATTTATGGTCGTAAAAAGCACCAAGGGCTTGGTACAACGAGCTTCAGGAATATTTACTAACACCTCTCTTTTCATCCTTCGACTACATCAACAAGTTGTCTATCTCTTAGTATATGTTGACGATATAATTGTGACGGGTTCTGATGATGACATGGTGGCTAATTCATCTTTTCACTTGCCACACGTTTCACCTTGAAACATTCGGGGAACTTGTCATATTTTCTAGGAGTGGAGGTTACTCCTCACCCTCATGATCTCTTTCTCAGTCAAAAAATATGTATACTTGATGTTTTGGAAAAGACAAATATTCATGAAGTCAGCCTTCTCCAACACCTATGTCTATAGCTCATTCTCTAAGCTTAGACTCAGGTCGCCCTTTGGCTAATCCAACAGAGTATAGGACTATTCTTGGCAGTTTGCAATACTTGTCTTTTACTTAGCCGGACGTTGCCTTTTGTGTTAATCATATTTAGCCCTGGTTATTGGACAGGGTAGTCCAATGGGCACCAGGGTCGGGCCAAATTAAAAGGGCTATGACCTTCTATTTATCTAACTGGGCAGGGCTCATGTAGGGCCTCTCGTAAAAGGGTCATTAATGTGCTTTTGTGAACAACCCTATAAAAATGAAAATAGATATAAGGTCATTAAAAGGGCCACCTAAATACTGTAAAAAGATGAACACTCTCTCTCCTCCTCTCCCTCTCTCCTCTCTCTTTAATACAGATCTACAGGCAGGTACAAGGATTTTGCTTCGGCCGGAAGATTCTTCGTTGTCTTCGTCGCCTGCTATCACTTTAAACAAACTGAAATCCTTCTTCGAGATTCCTTTCTTAATAATCTTTAAATATCTTATTTCTTTCTTCGAATTCCCAACTTCAAAATTTTAGATTTAGAAATCATTTATTCTCAAATCTACAATATAAGTTGATGAGTGTATATTTTTTGCTATTACAACTATTTGCAAAGAACCGGTGTTGGGATATAGTTGTTAGATTTTTTATTTTTTTAAAAATAATTATGGAACTTTAGCACTTTACTTTTTTATTTCATAAAGAAGAAATATTGAAATGAATACTCTGTACATACTGTACTCCAAAAAAAAAAAAAAAAAAAAAAAAAAAAAAAAAAAACTGTACTCCGTGACTTCTTGACCCGTAAATGACCCGTTTTAATTTAACTTCAGACCCTAACCCGCCCCTAACCCCCTTGGCCTTGACCCAGCCCTGACCCTTTAAAAATTACTAGTGAACCGTAAATGACCCACCCCATTACTGACTGCACTGACCCGCCCCAACCCTCCCAATAACCAGGTCTAATCATCTCTCACAATACATGCACAAGGCAACTGATGAACATTACAATGCCTTGAAGAGACTACTTCGTTATCTTGTTGGCTCTCTCCACAAGGGCATACTCTTGCATTACAACTCTCCGTTGCCCTTGCACGCAGTTACAGATTCTGATTGGGCATGGAATCGAGATGATTACGTCTCCACTACGGGCTACATTGTTTATCTTGGCAAAAATCCTATTTGTTGGAGTTCCAACAAGTAACGAACGCTTGCTTGTTCTTCAACTGAAGCTGAATATCGAGCCCTTGTCTTGCGTCCACTACGGCTGAGGTTCTTTGGGTGATCAAGTTGCTAACTGAGCCTGATCTTAATTCTTTGCATTTGCCTACTATTTTTTTGTGATAACATGGGGGCAACTTACGTGGCTGCCAATCCCAAATTTCACTCAAAAATGAAGCACCTTGCTCTAGATTATCATTTTGTCCGTGAAAGTGTTCAAAATGGAATCTTGCGGCTGTCTTACGTATCAACCAAAGATCAACTTGCTAATGCTCTTACTAAGCCACAATCCCGTACGCAATTTGAGTTACTTAATGCCAAAATTGGTCTCGTTGTTCGACCGTCCATCTTGCGCGGGGGGGGGGGGGGGGGGATGTTGAAGATAAGACTACCAAGTCAAGTTAGTTGAGCATAATTATAGGAGATTATTCTTTATTATCTTTATTATTCCTTATTTATCAAGGTTTAACGTATAACGCTCTAGGTTAGTTCTTATAATTTGTAAATATACATACCTTTTTTTTTAAGACAAGCCAAGCTTAAATATATTAACTGGAAGCAATACGATCCATGAGTACATAAGCAGCAACTTCTTGGGGGCAATGATTGACCCAAGATTGCTCGGTTCCAAAAGGAACAAGCTTATCAAGATAGTGCGCGACACAATTGCCATCACGCTTTACATGAGACCACGAAACAGTTCTAAACTTAGAACACATAATTATAATATCACCTAGGACCTTGTCAACATCAGCCGAGAACAGGGCACCTTTTGAGAGCTTGTCAATTACAAGTTTGCAATCTGACTCGAGGATTATATCCACCAGATTATGCTTTTTTCCCATCTTCAAGGCAAGCATGAGAGCTTTGGCTTCTGCAATCTCAGGAGACCAATAGGCCCGAACACGTCTGGTGGAAGCAAAGAGGACATTTCCAGCAGAATCACGACCCACGGCCCCCAACCCAGCCCAACCATCGTCGGAAAGAGAAGCGCCAGCATTGAGCTTAACCACTCCACCAGGGGGCGCCACCCATCTGTTCGGGCTTTGGGGTAAGCTTAGCCCTGCAACAGCGTAAATACGCTTTGCGTAGGTCCCTAACTCATCAACATACCTGTTAACTCTGTCAACAAGAATGTTATTCGGTGTGCATTTGTTCTCGAACACCTTCTGATTGTGTTCGCCCCAAATACACTAAGCAAGAGTCATTCCTCTTTGCACCATCTTAGCATCCAAAGACTTCCAGCTCACAATTAAGTCTCTTACCGACTCAAATTCATGCCACTTGGTCATGACAGAACAGTTGCGGGCCTCCCAGAGATCACGAACTCGGGTGCATTCCACCATAGCGTGGTAGACTGTTTCTTTGAAGGTGTGACACCAAGGGCAGGTTGGGTCTTCAATCATGTGTCTATGTTGCAGTAAGCTCCAGACAGTAAGAGTGTTTGTACATAGCCTCCAAAAGAAATGTCTAACCTTGGGAGAGACATTAGCTTTCCATATTTCCACCCATGCTTGATGAAATTTGTCAAAATCACATCCACTCCCCAACAAGTAGGTTGTCTTAATCAAGTACTCCCCTCCATGTGAGAATGCCCATGTCAGTTCATCATCAACCTCATTTTCACTAAGAGGAATTGCAAGTATGCACCGGGCATCTGTAGCACTGAAATTTTGCTCAATAAGGCCAACTTTCCATTCCATAGTTTCGGATTCAATTATATCACTTACCGGCTTCAAATTGGGCAGCTCAGGGCTCTGAAGAAACCTACCACCTTCGTCTGCTATCCACGGATCACCCCATAAGTTCACCTTTTTTCCATTCCCAATTTTCCAGATTACACCTTCTTTGATGAGGGCTTTGGAGGCCCAAATGCTTCTCCAAGAGAAGCTGCCAGCATACCCAAGGGAAGACTCCAGGAAGTCGTTGTGCGGGTAATACTTGGCCTTGAAGACTCGACCTAGAAGGGAGTTAGGAGCCTTAGTCAGCCTCCATGCTTGTCTTCCTAGCAGTGCGTCATTAAATACCCCGAGATCTCTGAACCCCATACCTCCAAGACACTTCATTTGACACATAGCTTCCCAACTTTGCCAATGGGTCTTCCGCTTTAGTCCATCCGAGCCCCACCAAAATCTAGCCATAGCTGATTGTATACGTTGAATAATATCTCTTGGGAATTTATAGACCCCCATCAAGTAGGTCGGGATGGATTGGATAACCGATTTTAGAAGTATTTCCTTACCGGCTCTAGAAAGGAGCTTTTCCTTCCACCCTTGAAGTTTCTTCCAAATCCTGTCAACCACCGCCTCAAAAATTGCTTTCTTTGATCTTCCCACAATTGTCGGAATGCCAAGATACTTTTCATGCCTGTCAACCTGTCGCATGTTAAGAATGCTCATCAAATCTTCTCGTTGCTCAAAACTTACCCCTTTACTAAACGAGACTTCCAACTTTTCATAATTAATTTTCTGACCGGATGCTCTTTCATACTGGTTGAGAATATCAACTACAACTGAACATTCCTGTCGGTTGGCTCGGGTAAAAAGTAAGCTATCATCCGCAAACAAGAGATGAGAGATTTCAGGTCCATAACGACTCACCTTAGCCCCGTGTAACTGTTTCATCCTCACTTTATTCTGAAGCATTCTAGAGAAGACATCTGCCACAAGAATAAATAAATACGGGGAAAGAAGATCCCCTTGCAGGAGCCCCCTAGTAGGAAGCATCGAGCCACAGACACCTCCGTTGATCACAAAGGAGTAAGAAATCGAGGACACATAATCCATAATTAAATTCACCCACCGTCCATCAAATCCCATCGTTAGGAGCATTTTCCGCAGAAAACCCCATTCTACTCTGTCGTATGCTTTGCTCATATCCAATTTTAGGGACATCATCCCTTTCTTCCCTTTACTTCTATGCCTCATAGTGTGGAAAATGTCTAGAGCAATCAAGGCATTATCAGTGATCAGACGCCCCGGAAGAAAGGCACTCTGGTTTTCAGAAACAATCTTAAGAAGAACAGATTTGAGTCTAAGGACAATGCATTTTGAGACCAGTTTATAGAGCACATTACACAGAGCAATAGGACGATAATCAGAAGTACTACGAGGCTCTTTAATTTTAGGGATTAAAACAATGTTGGTATTATTAACACAACTAGGGGGGTAGAGCTATGTAAAATACTACTGATGAATGTAGTTACCTCGTTACCGACAATGTGCCAAAACCGTTGGTAAAAAATTGCGTGCATTCCATCGGGGCCAGGAGCTTTGCAGGGGAGCATTTGCTTCAAAGCGGCTAAGATTTCTTCCTTGGTGAAGGGTCTAGTTAGTTCAGCGTTGACATCCGAAGTAATACACGGCTCAATATTCTGCAAGACCTCTTCAATTGTAGTATCAATGGGATCAGATGATGAGAATAATCCTTCAAAATGACGGGTGAAGATGCTCTCAATACTACCTTCATCTGTCTTCCAAGTCGCATTCTCATCGAGAATACCACTAATGGAGTTCTTTCTCTTTCGTTGTGATGCTTTATGATGGAAGTATTTGGTGTTCTTATCCCCATCACAAACCTCCAAAACTCTACTTCGGATATACCAGTAGGCCTCTTGTTTCTCATTCAGATCATCAAGTTTTTTCTCAAGCCTGTTACATTCATCAACACTCTTCTTTGAAATCCTCCTTTTTTGAGCTTCACGAAGTGCGGTTTCAGTATCTGCTATTTGGATTTCGAGCTTGCTGAATTTTTCTTTACTCCACTTCCCCAACCCCTTGGCAACCGAAGCAAGTTTCATCATCATAGAGTCACTAGCAGCCCCTTCCCAGACTTGTTTCACCGCTTTCTCACACGAATCATCAAGCAGTCAGGTTGTTTCGAATCGAAACAATTTTCTCCGCTTTTTCTTCTTATTGGCCTGGCGATGTCTAAGTATAATCGCCATGTGGTCAGACTTGTATCTCAAGCTATGCTCCAGAAAAAAATCAAAGAACAAATCACACCAAGAGTGAGAGGCAATAAATCGATCAAGCCGCTCCCTAACTCGATTTTCCGCTGAAATACCCCTCTCCCAAGTGTACCAGCAGCCTTCAAATCCCAAACTTGGGAATTTCTCTTTAGACTCCACCTACCCCTCCCTCTATCTCATCGTTACTTAAAATCTCATTGAAATCACCCCCCAGTAGAATAGGAATCGGGGATTCCTCATAGAGATGTCTGATTAGAGCCCATGTTCTATGCTTCTCCTCCTCTTTCGGCCACCCGTAGATGCCCACAAACCTCCATTTTCCTTGTGAACTTGAGATGTCGCCACATATATGATTTTGGGAATAGGACACCAGAGTAAAATCCACCTCATCCTTCCAAAAAATGCACAACCCTCCAGCTTTCCCGATACTGGAGACACCAAAAGCATGTGAAAAATTAAGTCTATCCTTCAGTTTTTCAGCTTCTGTTTTATTGATCATGGTTTCCGATACAAAGATAATATCGGGGGTAAAGCTATTGCTCCACTTACGAAGTTGTCGAACTGCTGGGTAGTTACCTAATCCCCGACAGTTCCAACACAAGACATTCATTGAGGTAGGCGGGGTTGGTTTGAGCCAACCACCGCCGGAATTGTAGAGTCCAAAGCAAGGGAGTCAGTTTTATGGCGCTTTGATGGGTCCTCCTCAAAGTTAAGGTTCGTGTCATCCCCTTCTAAAGGTCTCTTTTGGGAAGGGTTAATCATTGCACTCTTGTCTATATGAGAGATATTACGATGAATCCTCTTCCAACCTTGGCCCTGCTTGTCTGCCATAACCTGATCATAGCTCTCTATGTCAGCAGGAATAGTCACCTCTGAACTTGCATTAAAATAAAAGGGCTCCTGAGTGTTGACAGGTGTTTTTGAGTCTGGAGGCTTGGGGATTGTGTCATTCTTGTCATGTGAGGGTGAGGTGTGCCCTACAGGTGTGATCACATATGTCTCTGAGGTTGTACTCTGCTTCTCTTCTGGTTGTTTTGTCACAAAGGATAAGCATTTGGCAGCTTTCAAATTCGCTAGATCTTCTACCTCCTTGGTGCGCCCCTTCCTCGGAGTGGCTTTGAGGAGGGAGCTCCACCCAAGGGCTGTCTGTTTATCCTCCTCCGACACCTTATGAAAAGATCTCTCTGAATGTCCAATGATTCCACACGCAAAACAGAAGAAAGGAAGTCTCTCGTATGCGAAGTCCACTTGCAACTCTCTGCCTCTTCGATCCTTGATCATCTAAAAACGCCTTAGAGGTTGGGTAGTATCAAGCATTACTCGGACCCTGCGGTATCTCCCAATCCCCAACTTATCTTCTTCTATTTCCAAAATTTCCCCCATGCCATCAACAAGAGCATGCACATGAGCAATTGAACGACAAATTTTTAATCTGCACCCAAAAAGGGGATTCCTTCAAAATCACCTCTTCCGGTTGTTCACTCCCTTCAATCTCCTTCAATAGCACCAACATGTTGTCAAAACACCACGGGCGGCCGTTCAAAACTTTCTCCATATCTTTCCAATGGAAAAATTAGAAAACAAATAGGTTAGGTTTGAGCAACCTAATTGCGAGTCCATGAGCAGGGGCCCAAATTCCAGTAATCGTCTTCTTGAAAGCTTCAATATTGTACGAGCGCTCAGTCAATAATTTGCCTAACAACATAAGGGTTAGGTTATTCTTGTCATCTTCGCAATCAATCGCTCCCAGGTCAATCGGTTTTTTCTCTTCCTCCGCAATTCGAAGGTGAGAACACAAATCAGCAATTTCGTCTTCCATTAGCAAGAAAATCGGAAAAAAAAAACAGAGCACCGGAGGCCGGAGCAAACTATAGAATGATAGAGATCGTCCTTCTTTCGAAGAGAGAGCCCTATCTTTCAAGGGAGCTTCAATATTTTTTAATTATGAAAAAAAGATAAAAAAATTAAAAAAAAAAAATAAATAAAAATAAAAAAAAAAACTAAAAAAAATTAAAAATTTTTTTAAGCTAATCAATATACTCTTGATTATTATTCTACAACTATGTCTTGAAAATATAAAGAAATGGATGTTAAATTATTAATGAGAATGCCTAGAGATAGAAATCTCGTATAAGATGGCTCACTTACTTCAAGAGATTCTAATTTTTAATAGCAAGTCCTTTTTTGCTTATGTGAAGCAAATAGAGGACAACAAAATTTTAGCTTTGTATAATAATGCTGGTACCTTACTCTCATATCCTATTAGCATCTCAGATGAAATTGTTGGCCTATATAAGAATCTTTTAGGCTTTGTTGTTGCTACTATCCATATGCTTGATCTTTCTGTCCTTTGGTCTAGTTTCAAACTTTTAAAGTTCCAGCTGACTCTCTTTGTGCTCGTGTCTCTATTGCTAAAATCGACAATAATGTTAAGAACTTTAATTTGATGACACTAAAGCTGCTATGCTTGATTGGCATATCATTAAGCATGATGTTTATTATATTCTACTGTATTGGATTTCTTTGCTAGTTACTACTAGTCAATTGGCTCGAAATATTAATATCACAGCAATCACTCTTCTTCCAAAATTAAGAATGCTTCTCACGTGAAAACCTTTCAGGCCAATTGCTTGCGACTTGGTTATTTTCAAGATAATTTCTAAAATTATTAATAATAGACTTCAGAGAGTGAATACTGAGGTGGTGTCAGGCTGGGTTGGGTTTGTTCCTAGAAAATATATTGCAGACAACATCCTTCTTGCCACTGAGCTAATTAAGGGTTATGGTAGAGCTCATAATTCACCAAGTTGTATGATAAAAGTGGATTTAAAGAAGGCAATAACTCGATTGGGTGGGGCTTTTAGAAGATTATTTTATAGGAGCTTGGTTTCCCTCTTAAATTTATTGGTTGCGTAATGGAGTGTTTGGCAACTGTCTCTTGCTCAATTCCAATTAATAGTTTTCCTTGTAAACCTTTCTCGGCAAAAAAAGGTTTATGTTAGGGAGATCCTATGTCTCCATTCATGTTTGCTATTGAAATGGAGTATTTCTCTCGATGTAAGGATCAATTGTCTAAAACTCCTGATTTTAATCATCACCCTTGGTTTGAAAGGCTCAACATGACCTACATGATGTTTGCAGATGACCTACTTATGTTTGCTTGAGATGACACTGAGGTCCTGTTCTTTTGAGCTTCTGGGCAGAGCAGAGCAGAACAGATTTTAGCAGAGCAGAGCAAGCAGATTTTAGCAGAGCAGAGCCGATCCGAGCAGAGCAGAGCAGATTTCATTATTATTATTATTATTATTATTATTATTATTATTATTATTATTATTATTATTATTATTATTATTATTATTATTATTATTATTATTATTATTATTATTATTATTATTATTATTATTATTATTATTATTATTATTATTGTTATTATTGTTGTTATTGTTATTAGTTTTGTTATTGTTATTATTGTTCTTATTGTTATTATTGTTCTTATTGTTCTTATTGTTATTATTATAATTGTTATTATTGTTATTGTTATTATTGTTATTGTAATTGTTATTGTTATTGTTATTGTTATTGTTATTGTTATTATTATTATTATTATTATTATTATTACTATTATTACTACTACTACTACTACTACTACTACTACTACTACTACTACTACTACTACTACTACTACTACTACTACTACTACTACTACTACTACTACTACTACTACTACTATTATTATTATTAAATATTAATTATTATTATTATTAGTAGTAGTAGTAGTATTAGTAGTTATTTATTTATTTATTATTATTATTATTAAATATTTATTATTATTACTATTATTATTATTATTAATATTAATTATTATTAATAGTATTAAATATTTATTATTATCTCATTATTATTATAGTCATTAAATTTTTAAAGTTAAATATTAATTATTATTATAATATTAATTAAAATAATTATTATTAAATATTATTTTATTATTATTATTATTAAAAATTAATAATTAGTATTATCTTAAAATATTAGTTATTAATTATTAATTATTATTATTATTAAATATTAATTATTATTAAATAATTAATAAATATTAATAATAATAATAATATTATTAATAAATAATATTATAATAATATTAAATAATTATAATAAATAATATTATACTAATATTAATATTATAATAATAGTAAAATATTAATAATAATTATTAAATAATATTAAATATTAAATATTAATTATTTATTATTATAAAATATTAACTATGTATTATTATATTTATTAATTATTAATTATTATTATTATATTTATTAAATATTAATTATTATTATTAAATATTAAATATTTATTATTTATTATTATTAAATATTAAATATTATTATTATATTTATTAAATATTAATTATTATTATTAAATATTAAATATTTATTATTTATTATTATTAAATATTAATTATTATTATAATAATTCAATATTAAGTATTAATTTTAAGTAGAGCAGAGCAGAGCAAAGCAGCTCTAAAGAACGGGGCCTGAGTCTATAAGACTAAGCAAATTTGGAGAAAAGCAATATTTATTTTGCTGGTACTCCTAATGCTGTTAGGGAGGATATTTTGAGAACTATTAATGATCCTATTGGTAAGCTATCCTTTAGGTATTTGGGAGTGCCTTTTTCTTCTAAAAAGCTTAGCTACTCTCACTACTACAAAATGCTTATATTCTCGACGCATTGTCCTCGACGCTGAGAATGACCGTCATAGATAAATTAAGTTTTCCGTGTTTTGTCGACGCTTTTAAGCGTCCTTTGACTTTCTCGTCAATTTTCCGCGTCGAGAAGCATTAATAGTCACTTGCCCTGCACGTGATAGTATTGTAGTTAGCATGTTAGGGTTATCTTCTTTCAAGCTTCATTTTCAACCGCCACCCTCTCATAGTCTCATCTTCTCTCTCCCTTTTTTTGAAAAAATCTCATCTTCTCACTAAATTACTGAAATTCCAGTCTTTGCTTCCATTATATGTCCATTAAATTACTCAAATTTCTTTTTTTTTTTTCTTCCATTTTCTGTCCTCACAAGATCTAAAATTCTCTAGTCAGGTATTTAGGTATTTATCGCAGGTTCAATTTTTTCTTTTCTAGATCTCGTTTTTCAAGCATAAATGAAGTTAATCGACAGTACAATTATTTTGGGTCTTCAATTTTCGGCTGTTTACTCTTTTTTTACACGTTTTGATTTGTTTTATGGTGTAATTAATTAATTTGGTATTTTGATAGCCTTCGTTGCAGTTCTTGATGTTGGGGTATAAATCGTATAATATATCTGTGGCTGCTCAATTAAAAAATGTAATAGAGGAGGGTAATTCGCTATTCGTTCCTTGTTTAATCTACTGCATACCTGAATCTTTAAAATCGCATACAAAGAAGCATAAGCTGTTCTCATTGCAACACCATTAATCTGTAAGTTTTTCTGTAAATTTCTATTATAATAATCAAATCAACAACTTGTCTCCAATTTATCTGAATTGTGAAAATTTTTGTAATTCGATTTTTTCTGATATACGAATTGACAAATTTAAGGGTTTTCTTGCATAAAATTTAAGTTGACATATGAAGAATTGTGCATGAAATTTGAATTGACTAATTCAGGGGATTTATTTGTGATTTCTGTTAGCGTGATACTGCTGCCAATTATTATTAATTTTATGTGTAATATATATCATGTAGATGTGCTTTATAGTGTGTCAATTTCCCCAGTTTCCTAATTCCTTACTTTGCAGTTTTAGGAATCTAGCGTTTAGTTAGTTGCAAAGTAGTGTTAATATTTGGGACAAACATGAAACAATAATACTTAATAATTTGGTCATCATGTTTTTATTTGAGTTTGTCCTTCCCTCTTATTTTTTTGTTCGTCTGATCCTTCTTCCATGTTTTGTTATGGTGTAGTGAATTAATTTGTTTAGGATTTGTCATTTGGTTGTTGTAAAATGAGTTTGATTTAGCGTGTTTCTTGACAAGTTGTTTGTTTTTTTCATTTATTTGATTGTGTCCTATTTCTTAAGATTGATTAGGATTCTCCTATATAAATACGAAGTATATTTCTTTCTAGGCACTAGTATAAATGCTATTCTAATATGTGAATTTTATTTAAAATTTTGAGTGCGTATAGAATCTTTTTGGCCTAACTTCCTCAATATTCATCGGAATATATAGGAGGTTAGTAATCTGGAATATAGGAGGTTAGAATATAGGAGGTTAGTAAATGCAAAGTTCATATTGTTTCGAATCATTGTTGGCCTTGAATTCACAGCACACCTTTTGATGTTTGTAGATCCTTCGGTAGGAACTAAGTGATTTAGTGTGGACTAGGAAGACAAACAACAACATCATCATGGACCAACATCATTCTATACGCACTCAAAATTTTAAATAAAAAGTTTAGTAATTAGGCCATAACTTCCTCAATATTCATCGGAATTGGGCTTATAATATATCGTTGGAAAGCTCTTTTTAAACCCTATCCAACTACACTACTATTGGACCCATATCATGGACCAACCAAACTGGATTGGCTGTTTTCTTAAAATAGATTTTCAAAAACAGAGAGAAAAGAAAAGAAATTAAAACTATCCGCAACACTAGACTTTCCACACTTTCACTTCACTCGATTATGATTTGACGTGAAAGGTACTCATCACCGGGTTTGGTTTTGGGGAGACACAAATGGGTGTCTACACCTCCCTTCTCCAGTCATCCCCGCGGCCCCCGCCCCTCGCAAAACCTCCCTCGGCCTCGAAAAACATTTCCCCGAAAAAACCCTAGAAAGTAAAAACCAATGAGGGAGGTGCGACAACCTCCGGCAAGGGTTGAGGGAGGTGCGACAACCTCTGACGAGGGTTGATGGAGGTGCGAATAAGGGCAGCGTGTTCCGACGAGGGGTCTATGAAGATTTTCAATCGAAATTGAACTTCAATCAATTGAAAGAGGGGCAGCGATTTGGGAGGAGCAACAACCTCCGACGAGGGTTGACGGAGGTACGAACATAGGCAGCATGTTCCGACGAAGGGTTTACGAAGATTTTCAAGGTTAGCGAGTGGTGTAGGAGGACGGCCGAAAGCTAGGGGATTGTTTTTGCGGGGGAGGGGACAAGCGGTGAGGGTCGGGGTAAGGGCGACGAGGTTGGGGGAGGGGCGGCGAAGGTGGTTGGGTTTTCCGGTGGTGTGGGTACATAAGAAGGTGGTGATGTGGTGGTGGTGGGGAATGGGAATGGAAATACCTAGGGGGGTGGGGAATGGACTTAGAAGAATTTGGGGTAATGGAGGGGGTAAAGGGAATGGGAAAAAAAGACTAACAAACAGCAACAAAGGGAATTAGGGGGGTTAATTCCCTTTCCCCTTCGATGAATACCCCCAACTAAACGGCCCCTAAGGGTAGAGATCTGTTTACTCTTATTCCTCAATCATATTTTTAGGCTTTGAGAAATGAGATCTTATTCAAAGCAATGCTAATTGGGATTCTGTTATGGTCAAAGGAAAATTCTCTATTGGTAAAATGTTTTAAAAGAGGTAGGGAACCTTTAAGAAAGTTCCATGGAGGAGGGTGATTTGTAACTCTAAGGCTAGTCGAAAGAGTGTTTTTATTCTTTGGTTAGCCGTTCAAAACAGACTTGCTACTGCTAATCGGATTAGGAGTTGGGGTGTTCAATGCTCTGTCAGTCAGGTATTCCCGAGCCTGCTGATCATTTGTTTTTCAAGTGTGATTTTGTTGCTTATATATTGCAAAGAGTGTTGTAGTGTATTAGAATTCAGAGTAATAGTCTTAGCTTCCCAGAAGAGATCCATCTTGTTATGAATATGAGCAGGAATCACGTCTAGAGTTAGAGGAATGCTGCAAATTTTAGGCAAAAAACTAAACAACAGGATGTCTTTATAAAACACATTTTGTTTAATGTAGCTTATAGGCATAGTTTTAATTAGTGACTATGAATCCATTTTGATGTTGTTAAATTGAGTATTGAAGTTCAATTCAATTGAACAATTTTGTGCTTATTTATACGTTGACACGTTGTAGTAGTTAATGCAAAATTTGGAATAATTTTACTAATTTTTGTAAAAAGAAAGAAAATTTTAATAGGGGTGAAAGTAATACGGTTTAAAACCGAAAACTGAACCAAACCATACCAGATTAACGATTTTTTTTAGTTTTCGGTTTGGATCGGTTCCAAAAATCCGAAACCGAAATATTTCGATTTGGGGCTTCAAAAAACCAAACACCTGATAAGTGCGTGGTTTATTTGTCCACTTATTGTGTTAATTTTAACCCGGTTTTGCAATCTTTTCCCTTCTTTCTAACCCATTTTTGAATGAAAATGTTTTATCTTGGCTTCGCCCCTTATTTGCTTGTGTTTGTTCATATTTTTAGGTATTATATCTCAATTTGACAAGCACTCAAAGCATGGAGTGATGTCCAAGGCTTGAAGACAAAGAGAGGAGAGCCCGCTCCAGGAGGAGCGAGCGTGCACCTCCTCTGGAGCGGGCGCTCCTCAACTTAAGCAACATTCTGCCCAAAATTCTACCTTGTGAGGAGTGGGCGTGTGCCTCGTTTGGAACGGACGCTCCTCCCTTGAAGATTGAATCTGCCACAAGCTGAAGAGCAGGGGAGCGGGCGTGCAGAGCCTTTGGAGCGAGCGCTCCTCCCCGATGTTTTGCATTCTGACTTTCTCCTGAAGCAGGGAGGAGCGGGCGTGCAAGAGCTAGGAGCGGGCGCTCCTCATTATAGAGAGGACGCTCCTCACTGGAACTCCGCTCTTTCTTGACGGATTAACCTATGTAATTCGGGGAGTATAAATACTTACCCTTGAGCTCATTTTTAAATTAGACAGAAGTAGCTTAGTTTGAAACATTCCTCTTAGTTAATTTAGCTTAGTTTTCATCAAATCCAATCATTGTATTAGTGAAATTCAAGAATTATTCTCAAGGTTTGACACTTTGTAATCAACATTTGAAGCTTCAATTAGTAATTTCTTCAACCTTCTTCTACTTAATTTCAGATTTTATTTGGTATTTACATGTTACTTGAATCATTTTAGTTCTTGATAATTTGTTGTTGGATAATAGTGAATTCAATTGTTAACCATTTTTCCCCAATTATTGAAGTAGTTAGAACCCTAATACTTGTTTCCATGTTGATAAATATGAGTTGTGAGTAGTCTTCTTGCTAAGGGTTGGGTGAAGCTCAACCTTTTATGAGATTGCTTGTTAGTTCTTCATGATAGGATTAGCTACCCTTGATTTAGGGGCTTGATAGCATGATATGCTTAGTTTGACATGGAAATGTGAATGGGGCATGGCATTACTTATTGCAATTTGATTATGTATATTCTATTTCTAAACTAATGAGGAATCTAAGTTTAGTAATGTGAGTTGTTTCCTAATTGCATGAGGTTGATCTTACATGTCGTGCTTGCTATATCTTGTCTATTTTACTCCCTGTTTGCCTAATTGCCTTGGTTGACTGAATCCCATTCCCTAGTGTCTTTAATCCATCGTTTTAGAACCATAATTTGTTTATCTACTTGACGAACCCCTAATTCACCAAAGACTTCGAATTAGCTTAAGTGTTAAGATCTTTAGCGACCATATCCCGTTCCTTGTGGACCGAACTCTTACTTGTCATTATGCTTGGTTTGTTGGATGTTTGTTTATAAGTGAGTTTGATTGAGTGTGGAATGTGCGACCGTTCTAACGCCCATCAACACCGAAATTCCAAACCGAGTTATACAAAGCCAAAATATCCCAGCCCATTTCTCCTTCAAATATAAACTTAAACCCTAATTTTCTCACCCTCTTTTCCCATTCCTCTTTCCTTTGTTCTGAGTTCAATCTTACGGCTCAGCACCTCTCTAAATTCTCACCCTTTTCTCACCACCTCTGTCAACACCTCCCTCACCACCTCTGTCAGCACCTCCCTCACTACCTTGCGCGAACACCTCCATTGTGTCAGACCTTGCGGCTCTCTTGTGCGTGCTCCCTCACCAACACCTACAATAATCAAAGGTAATATATCTACTCCGTTGTTAATTTCATTGATTTTTGTTGTTTATTTTCTAGTTTTTCCCCAAACGTGTTGATTGTTATGTTCGAATTAATCCCAAATCGTGTTGCCCTTTTTAGTTAGCCACCTGTTTTTTCGATTATACATCATACTTAAATTTGATTGTTTTGGTTTGGTTGTTCTGTATTTTAAGTTTGGAATATATATATATATATATATATATATATATATATATATATATATATATATATATATATATATATTCTTTTGGTGCAAAATTTCGGTTAGTTTATATGTTTATATGTTGTTCTGATTTTAAGTTCGTTTGCTGTATTATATGTTAATTGAAGGTTTGAAGAGTTGAATGAAGCTGCCACGTCGTTGAAGGTCTTGAAGCTGCTACCATCATGTTGAACCTATTGCAATGTTGTTGAAGTTGCCGTGTTGAATTTGTTGATTGAATGAGGACTTTTATTGCATTTATAAGGCTTTTGTTATGTCTGGAATCTATACTTAGTATTTAAAAACTCAAACCACCATCATTCATATGTCACATGTCCTCACAACTTATTCATATGCCACATGTCCTCACAACTCACTCATAAGCCACATGTTATTTCCCTTACCATTTTAATATTAAAATATTAAATTAAAAATAATATTACATAATGTTAAAGTCTTTATGCGTAACTTGCACATTTAAATAAGAAAATGAAGTGTTTCATTTCTATCATGATAGAATAAAGTTAAATTTATTATTACATAAACATATGAAGTATAATAAAAAATAGTCTTTTTATCTCTTAAACTTAAAATATAGCTTAAACTAATACGAAGTATGTCATTTCATATTCTACAATATTCATGTATATATACTTAACTAAATTCCTTCATATCCTTCCATAATTCTACCCTCACTTTTTTTTTTTTATAAGTTTCACAGCATTCACCTCAAAAGTCATGTAACAATAATTTCGTAGTTTCAACTATTGAACAGCATAGATTTATATAAAAATAACATAAGTTATAACCCGTGCATTGAACGGGCCAAACTGCTAGTTTTATTCTAATGACTGGACTTTTTTTTATTATTAAATTTGGCAAATGTTAGGACTTAAGACTTTTTATGGACTGCTGACTTGTTGATGTGTAGTACAGAGTAATTCATAAAATTATGAAGCATCAAAAAGGCCAAAACAGAAAGGTCCAATAAAAGGCCCAATATTTTTAGGCCCAAAATGACAGCCCAACAAAATTTTGGTTTGGAATGGATTCGTTCTTGAAAACCGAATTATTTTGGTTTGGATTGGATTGGATTGAATCCAAATTCAGTTTGGATTCGGTTCTAAAAATCCAAAACCAAAATAATTCGGTTTGGCTAATAATCCAAACCGAAATCTGAACTTTTACCCCTAGATTTTAATGTTGTGAAAATGGAGGTTGGAAAGATTGGAGAGAGATAATAGAGAAAGAATAATCGTATATACATGTTATTTTGTTTTAAACATATGTTATTTCATGTTAATATAGTTACTAGTTTTCTATTTTGAGATCCAAAATATTGTTCCCAAATCTACTTTTGTATAGTATGTTAAAACTATTATAACCTCACTTTTTTAACCTTTATTTATTGTACTTTCTGAATTATCTTTGAATTTTGCATATGTCTTGTACTTTTTTCACTTTCTCTCTTTAATTTTTTTTCTATAATTGTACTTTTCACTTTCATTAATGTATTTTTCCACTTTCTCCTTCTAGTTCTTAAATACCGTAAAAAAAAACACAAACAACAACTATATTATGAAATAGAGGGAGTAATATACCGGAGTAACACGATTCTAAGAGCATGGTGCTCTAGGACTACCTTATACTAATTGATGAAGTACAACTTACTGAATAAAATAATGTTGTTGTAAACCATAAAAATTCAAACTTGCAATATGTAATTAAAGAGGTAGAAAATATACGGGAACAATGATTTTCATTGATAATTTGTGGGTTACAACTCTCGTAGATCTCTTGATTCCTCTCTCCAAAGGGCTAGGTTTTGATATTTGTTTATAGGACGGGGCCTTGTCGGCTTAATCCATACTATATACCTACAATGTTTGGTAGTAGGGGATGAGATGGGGTCTTTGTGACTTGTTCCATCTAAGCCTCCTTAAACCTTAGAAATGACCCACTTTATATAGAGTGTCGTAGAGCTAAGATAATGATCTATGAAATTCTGAAGATAAATATCTTATATATTTTTTTGATATTATCTTCTTATTTACATATATCTGACACCTAATAATTAACAAAATTTCGGTGTCAACAAATTCCCCCTCGAGACCTGTTGTGAAGATTTGATATCAGATGCAATTTGGCCTCGAAATTTTCTTGTAGAATTTGAAAGCAAATTTGGTATGCCCCCATTAAATCTACGAGTTTTGAAACTTGAAGATTGGAGATGAAGAGCGAAAATTGTCCCACCGAGCGTGCCAATTTGTAAACCATAAAAATTCAAACCTGCAATATACAAATAAAGAGGTAGAAAATATACGGGAACAATGATTTTCATTGATAATTTGTGGGTTACAACTCGTAGATCTCTTGATTCCTCTCTCCAAAGGGCTAGGTTTTGATATTTGTTTATAGTGCGGGGCCTTGTAGGCTTAACCATACTTTATACCTACAATGTTTGATAGTAGGGAGGAGATGGGGTCTTTGTGACTTGTTCCATCTAAGCCTCTTTAAACCCTATAAATGACCCTCTTTATAAAGAGTGTCGTAGAGCTAAGATAATGATCTATGAAATTATGAAGATAAATATCTTATATATTTTTTTTGATATTATCTTCTTATTTACATATATCTGACACCTAATAATTAACAAAATTTCGGTGTCAAACTTAAAAAAAGTTACAATTAAAAAATTAATAAAGTGAAAGTATATCTCACGATAATTTTTTTGGCGATTCTTATGTTGGAAATAGTAATGCAAACGGATGACTCGCGCCCGATCGGGCGGCTCTCGCCCGATCGGGCGGAGGTGGTCAAGGAAAAATAAGGAACTCTCGCGCCCGATCGGGCGGGCTTCGCCCGACCAGGCGACGGACAAGAGTTTTTCTACGAGATCTCTCGCGCCCGATCGGGCGGGCTTCGCCCGACCGGGCGGCGGACTCGAGTTTTTGACGAGCCCGATCGGGCGGATTCGCCCGATGGCTCGCCCGGAATGGGGATTTCAGATCGCCCGACCGGGCGCGACACTACGTCTGGAGAAGCTCGATCTCGCGCCCGATCGGGCCCGCCTTTTTCCTAGGTCGGTTCGCTTTGCGTGTTTCCTTTTTTCAGGACTCATATAAATACGAGTCTTACCTTTTCATGACATGATTTTCTAGCCGAAAACACAAACCTACCTTTTGAGATCTGAACAGTTCTTGAGCAATTCCACTCTTCGGGTTCGGGTGCACGAATTACGGGGAGAGTTGCGTTAAACTTGGGGGGCGTGCGTCATCAGGAAACCTGTACCGGTGGTGGCGTATTTCGCTTCTAAGGCAGTGGATTTTGTTCCACGGCGCGACTGTGAGTTGAGATCTTCAATCAAGTATTTTTCCCTTTCATCTTCCCCATTTTGTTATTGGAATCGACAGGTATTTTACCAACAATTTAGAAGCGAAATAGTATTAATTTTATTATACTGTTGATTCCTGGATTATTCAATTATAACTAGTATGATCGGGATGAGAATTACGATTCGGATGATCAATATATTTTTTCGAATTTGATTTGGGATCGTTAAGTCAACGTCCATTATTATTCAATGTTCAAGAACCCTAATTTTTTGGGGAAATCTATTTTATCCGTCATTGTGCAATATCTGTGTACATTGTTGGAAGGATGAACTCGAATTTAGAGAAAAGAAAATCCTGAAATCTCCATTGAAGTATGTCGGTGGAAGCAGTGCTATTGAGAAGTCTTTAATTTGGAATATTATTTAAAGTGGTAGATTATCAAAAGGTTGCTCCTTCTCTAGCGAAGACTCCAACAGGATTTGCCAGTAATGCAATCGGTTATGGAGTGCGAGGATCGATGGGCAGCAATGTTGTCGACAGTCGAGTTATAACTCAATAAAATCTGTCTAGCGAGTGAGCCGAGATATGCAACAATAGTTGGTCAGACCATTGCTCGTAACCAGATAAGTTATCCTTCTCAATTTATTTAAGTAATTTCTAACTCTACATAATATTTGTGTCTATTATTATGTGCCCCTGTTATATATGCATAATTTAATTATTATGAGCTATTGTTTAGCAATGTGGGGGTGTTTTGAGTTAGATTTTTGTGACCAAGTAAGTTAGTTTGTACTCTTGTTGATGAGTGGTATTGAGGAGGAAGGTCTCCGAAAGTGACGTTTATCTATAGCTTTTGGCTTGTTGTTTGCAAGTAATTTATTTCTGCTAATGTATGTTTCATCCAATGGTAATTTATTTATGTTCATGGACTTTAATGTGATTTGTCCTAGTAGATTAGGGATGATATATAAATATGTTCTATCTTATGATAGTGTTTTTATTGTTATTTTTCCTAATCATGGACAAATGTTTTGTTGAGCACGGAGTAAGCTTATAAGTGTCTCTTTTTTAGATTAAAAAGGGATTTAGAATTATTATTTCTTTTAATTCTTGTGATCTTAATCAGCTTTGTTCACGAACTTGAAATGTATGTAATTGGCTAGAGGTGTAGCAATTATTTTTCTTGTTGATGGTCTAGATGAGACCGGGTTGTTTTCCGTGCTTATTATCAGAATTAAAAAGGCTTGACTTAGCAAAGCTAGAATGGCCGTGCAAGTTTGAAGTGTAAGTGCCCCACATGAGGTAAGGATGGGAATTAACATTCTATATGTCTTTAAAAAAACTATTAATATTCTGTGAATGTTGGTATTGTGGGGGTTGCAGATATGTATCAGCTGTTTATTTATTTAGTAAGTATTTCACCCAAGAATTTGGTTGATACTCCCTAATTTTTTACCTGATTCATGATTATTTTCATGTGGTATATGTGATGTGGGGTTTTCCAATAATGAAGAATTGACTTCTATGTATGTTTCACATAAAACATGAAGGCTTGTGGGACTGTGGGTGATATGTATGCTGAATATCTGCTACGTTTATCATGTACGAGCTTGATATGTTAAATCCTTGAAATGTCTCAAGTATATGTTTTCCTATGACATGACATGTTAGTTTTGCTCGTTCATAGGATTTGTTCTTGCTTCCTAAGCTTTATTCTGCTAGTAAAGTTGATGAGTTCATCATCTAAGGTGTATTGGATTAAAGCTTAAACTAGTTGTGTATCATCTTGGTTTTACTTTCTTGATCGAAAGTTGTATGTAGATGTTTGTTGTGTGGTTTATATATTCATGTAGTGGTGAATGGAAAATTCCTGAACCATATGGATAAACCCGTTTGACTTGTTGTGGAAAGAAGCTTGTTAACGCGAGTTGTGCACTCTCTTTGAGTCTGATATGTTTGAGAAGAGTATATCTTGCCTTGCTATTAGAAATCCATCTGTTGTAAGTATCTTTCAAGGTGAGTTGAAAGGTGGTTGATTGGAAATGGGCTAAAGGTAAGATACTATGTTGTTAGGATTTACTCTATAAGTTTGGTGCTGACCAACTCTTATGACTCACCTGGTTTGTTCTAAGCTTGGCTGGTTTGCAGTAAGGTTGCTTAAGCTTCCTAGCATGATTGATTGTAAATCAAGGGTGTGTATTTTAAAACGCATGCACAGGTGACAACTTAGAAGATGAGGTATTTTTTGCTCATGATGTTATATCCTTTGTGATATGTATGGTGAGTGGGGGTTAGATTTGAGTACTCTAACTTGTTATGTTAAGTTTTTCTTGGCATGTGAGTTGAACTTCTTGATGCATGTGTGATGTTACTATGGTTCGAATTGATAGAGTTCATTTGCTAGAATGATCATAAGTTGTTAACTTCACATGCATGTTGTTAATTGAGATAAAGATGTATATGTGTCTCTAAGCCAAGAAATAAGTACAAGATAATGTGATAAGCAGAATGGTTCTAGGCAGTATGCCGATGAACTAATAAAGGTACGCATCAATCTCATTATCATGATGTAGAGAAAGTGGTTTGGTAAATTATATTTATCATGTCTAAGCCAGAGTTATTTTTCATGATTTGGCCTTGATGTTTGATTCAAATGTGCTAATGTTTTGCAATCTAAATGATGAACCAACTATTCTTGACGTGTAGTGGTTTTGTAGTGAACTATATTGTTCATTCTGTTTGTCAAGAGAGAATTACTCATTTATTTTCTGAGTTTCAGATAGTACAAGGATGAAGGTTAAAGTGAGAAAGTTTCTCAAGTACCTATCCAGTAAATTCTAAGAGACAATGATTGAATGAACAACGATGATTAGTTGAACCTCTTCAGTGTATAGGTTTTACATGATGAAGGGTGGTGCTCTGTTTCGAGTGAGCTGCAAAACAAATTGTTGTACACTGTCCATTATGAAGCAAAGGTTCATTAGATTGGATGACGTGTGTTAAGGAGATGATTGTTGCAAAAATTAATCTCTGGAAGTTTCTCCATTGTGGGGGTAAGTTGATCCTCATGTTCTCTACATTATTTTTCACAAGTGTCTATGTATGTTGTCAGGAACTACAGATGTAGTGACAAAGTTAGACAGATCTTGTGGAGATGATACTCATGTTAGAGTACGTGAAAGCAAAGAAGAATCAAGCAGGTCCTTATACTAGGATGAAGCACAGGTAAGTGCTTGATTGTCTAAGAGAATATATTTAAGATCCTGTGGGGTATTTTAAATTATTCTAGTGACGAAGTTTTAAAAATTGAGTCTACATCCTGAAGTGATCTGGCTTAATAACCCTCTAATTTATATGGTTATGAGATGCTTTGGTAGACTTGTTGCTTGATGCTTGCAGGTTGAGCTTTCAGTGCTCTTAATATGTCCATAACCCAGATTGGGTGGTCAATTGAGACAGCTTACATGGACACACCAAAATGTTTCAATTTGTTGAACTTTTGTTCTGAATGGGTCTGGAGCCTTGTTTTGGTTGACTCATTGTTGGATTTACACCATTTATGTTTATTGAATCTATAACCTTTTTCAGTGGTTTGTTGATCAGGTGGATTCAGTAAGGTTGCCTTTGAGCAGGGATTGATAATGGTTCTTAAGTGGATTTAAGACCATTATCCCAGTGGCTCTTAGAGTAGGATTGATAATGACACTGAAAGTGGAAGGTTGAGCATTGCTTGCTCTTAATACTACTAGCTCAGTTGCTTGAGAGGTGGGAACGATAGTGATTCTTAAATAAATTAGAATCACTAGCCCTGATACTTCTCGAGTAGGGAACGATAGTGGTACCGAATGACTGAGGTTGGGAGTGTCCCTTAATGCATCTAGCCTAAGAGCTCGTTGAGTAGTGGATTGATAGATGCACCGTCAAGTTAATAGGGTTGAACTTTTCGTTTTAAATGTTCTTATTCCATTGCACGGAAAATCTTGGGTTTGCAAGGTGCTTGAATGTGTTTTAAGCCTGCAAGGAAAGACCTTAGATGTGCTGGGAATGTGTATTTTATACACAGACGGAACACCTACGTGAGTACGAGGGGTGACCTCCTTCAAGGGAAAATTGTGGTGTAGTTTTCCTGAACTACTCATGAGAGCCCAAGGTGTAGGCCAAGATTGGCGGAGTTGCTTAAGCTCTAAAGTCAAGGTATGTGCATTCAAGGTCCCCTCCTCGCTCCTAGGAGTTCAAATCTTAGGATACTCACTAGGGAAGTGTTGAAAACCTTGTGCACTAATGTGTTAGTTCAAACCTTTGGATACTAGCATTTAAGTACTAAGACTTTTATTTACTGTTCAGATTTCATGTTGAAGATCCGCTCGCATTAGTGGGGGATTGTTGGAAATAGTAATGCAAACGGATGACTCGTGCCCGATCGGGCGGAGGTGGTCAAGGAAAAATAAGGAACTCTCGCGCCCAATCGGGCGGGCTTCACCCGACCGGGCGACGGACAAGAGTTTTTCTACGAGATCTCTCGCGCCCGATCGGGCGGGCTTCCCGCCCGATCGGGCGGCGGACTCGAGTTTTTGACGAGCCCGATTGGGCGGCTTCGCCCGATGGCTTGCCCGGAATGGGGATTTCAGATCGCCCGACCGGGCGCGACACTACGTCTGGAGAAGCTCGATCTCGCGCCCGATCGGGCGGCAGCTCGCCCGATCGGGCCCGCCTTTTTCCTAGGTCGGTTCGCTTTGCGTGTTTCCTTTATCCAGGACTCATATAAATACAAGTCTTACCTTTTCATGACATGATTCTCTTTTCTAGCCGAAAACACAAACCTACCTTTTGAGATCTGAACAGTTCTTGAGCAATTCCACTCTTCGGGTTCGGGTGCACGAATTACGGGGAGAGTTGCGTTAAACTTGGGGGGCGTGTGTCATCAGGAAACCTATACCGGTGGTGGCGTATTTTGCTTCTAAGGCAGTGGATTTTGTTCCACGGCGCGACTGTGAGTTGAGATCTTCAATCAAGTATTTTTCCCTTTCATCTTCTCCATTTTGTTATTGTAATCGACATGTATTTTACCAACATCTTATGTCGGCTCAGAATTCTCAACTGCTATTTGTCGCTCCCATTTTACCAGGTAACGCTCCCTTTTTTACTTGAATGGACCACTATACCCTTTATGCAATTTGTGTTATAAAAAGGACCTTGTTCCCCATTTGGACACAATACGTGAAACGGTCCCCTCACTTCACGACATTGTTGTCCCGAGCCTCCCAAAATCGGTCCCCACGACCTTGCAACCAAATCGGTCCCCACGACCACCTAAATTTTCTATTTTAAAAAATCGTGAAATTTTCCAACGGGTCTTGGGTCATGGACGGCGAGTGGAACATATGTACGCCGGAGAATGCGTCGGATCATTCTGTAAGTTTTTTTTTTATTTTCGGTAATTAGGACATCCGCCTAAAATTTCCGGATGTCCTAGGTACATCCGCCTAAAATTTCCAGATGTACCATGGAACATCCGGAAATTTCAAGCGGAAAATGGGATCCGCCTAAAAAAACCGGATGTTCCATGGTACATCCGGAAATTTTAGGCGGATGTACCAAGGGACATCCGGAAATTTTAGGCGGATGTCCCTATTCATTTTTTTTAAAAAATGTTAAGTACATTTATTTAATTTTTTTTATGTTAATTAAGTTTTTTTTTATGTTTTTTTTTCGTGGTCTTGTGATTATTGTTGTGATTTAGTATTTGATAATTAATGTAATTTTGTTGTATTAATATGATTATTAGTAATATGTTTATTTTTTGTTACATTATTATTCTTATTTATATTATTATTATTATTATTATTGAAAATATTATTATTATTATTATTGTTGTTGTTGTTGTTGTTGTTGTTGTTGTTGTTGTTGTTGTTGTTGTTGTTGTTGTTGTTGTTGTTGTTGTTGTTGTTGTTATTATTATTATTATTATTATTATTATTATTATTATTATTATTATTATTATTATTATTATTATTATTATCGTAGTTGTTGTTGTTGTTGTTGTTGATATTATTGTTGTTGTTGTTGTTGATATTATTATTGTTGTTGTTGCTGTTATTTTTATTGTTGTTGTTGTTGATATTGTTATTATTAATTAGTAGAAATATAATTTTAATATTATTATTATTATTATTATTATTATTATTATTATTATTTATTAATTAATTAATTAATGTTATGGTCTTATAAATTGTTTTGTAGTTGTTGTTATAATTTTTTTATTATCATTAATATTGTTATTGTTTTGTATTTGTTGTTATTATTATTAGTATTGTTATTAGTATTGTTGTTATTATTATTATTATTAGTAGTATTGTTTTTATTATTATTATTATTATAATTATAATTATTATTATTATTGTTTTTATTATTATTATTTTGACATAAACCATGTTTTGTTTAATTTGTATAGGATATGGAATCTGAGGAAGGCGGTGACGGTGTGAATTATAGTGGGAATTTTGTCACCGATACGTTTTTTCCTACATTTGACGATGCAGTTACCTGGGCTGATGGTGTTTCCATAAAATTGGGATTTATATTGGTGAAATCGTCTTATAACAAAACCAGACATGGTCGGCCGTATCGGTATTTGCGATGTGATCGGTCACGAAGGAGCAAGCCGAGAGATTTGGAGAACGCGATACGGAAGGACACCAAAACCAAAGCTAATGGTTGTCCATTCTACATCAAGATATATTATGATGTCAGCACCGAAAGTTGGAAGATCATTGCGAAAAATGATCACACCGGGACACATAACCACCCAATGATTGTGTACCCAGAGGGTCACCGTAAAGTGAGCGGATTGAGTCCGGGTGCAAAACAGGTTGTGCGGGACATGACAAAGTCCAAGGTTGCTCCCCAAAACATCATGTCCACTATTGCCGAGCAATTTCCTGATGATCATCCAAACATCCGACACATTTTCAATTGCCAAAATGACTTCAGGATGGAGATGTCCGAAGGAAGAGGAGTTGTTCAACAATTTCTTCATCTGGCGAGAGAGAGTAAATACATTTATTGGGTCACGAACGATGATCACAACGTTTTGCAACATGCATTTATGGTGCACCCGATCATGGTCAACATACTCCGCACATACCCACATGTCATAGGTATGGATTCTACTTACAAGACCAATCGATATAACATGCCTTTCTTTGAGATAGTAGGCGTGACACCGACAAACCAGAATTTTCTAGTTGGATATGTTTTCATGCGCGACGAGCGCACGGCTATCTATCGGTGGGTGTTGCAGAGATTAAGGGAGTTGATTGGGTTTGATAAAGAGCCATCTGTATTTATTTCAGACCATGATCTTGGGCTATGTGCGGCTTTGAGAGAAGTCTTTCCAGGGACGTCACATTTACTCTGTCTATGGCACATCAACAAAGATGTGGAGGCTAAGGTGACGAAGATGTTTGGAAACAAGACGGTTGGTGTCAGATTTAGAGCTGGGAGATGGTTCAAAATCGTGAATGCCACAACACAGGCGGAGTATGATCGTGCTCTAGCTGCCATGCAAGTGAGGTGGGGAAAATATCCGGAAGTGATTCAGTATGTTCAGAGAACATGGCTTTGTCATAAGGAGAAATTTGTGAAATTTTGGATGAACCAGGTTCTTCACTTTGGTAACACCACCAACTACAGAGTTGAGAGCCAACATTCAGCAGTGAAAACTTGGTTTGAATCATCCACAGGTTAGTTGTATTATTTTATTAGTTGTTCTCGTTGTTACGTAATTGTAATTGTATTAATTGTAATTGTATTTGAATTTACTAATTAGAATCATTGGCAGGTGCTTTGGATACCGTATGGGCCCGAGTCCATTGTCATATCGGTAATCGCATCATACAAATTCGTAATGACTTG
Organism: Chenopodium album; assembly: GCF_948465745.1. Lineage (NCBI taxonomy): Eukaryota > Viridiplantae > Streptophyta > Magnoliopsida > Caryophyllales > Amaranthaceae > Chenopodium > Chenopodium album. Next base: position 79,471,060 of record NC_137834.1, read on the forward strand.
GAGGCATCAAGGTCTAAAATTGGTCAAATGTACAGACAGTTGCCATTGTCACGTATAAATGGCAAAGTGTCTCAACATTGCTTGAAAGTTCTGGATAAGGAGATGAAAAGGATGCGGGATTTGAGTTACCATGTCCATGAACGGTGTGGATGTGCTATGCGTGTGACCCATGGTCTTCCATGTGCTTGCCAGATACATGATTCGATAGTTGCACAGACAGGATTGTATAGCAGCCAAATTCATTCTTTATGGAAGATACTGGTTATTGGTGATGGTGTTAACATTCCTGAAGTGGTAAATGATTCGACCGAGGAGGCTGCACATTTTCGGTCCCTAATCGACGAAGTCATGGAAAGTGACCCGGCCGTACGTCGAAATGTAA
>NC_137834.1:79476441-79523239 GCF_948465745.1 Chenopodium album
CCCATCAACAACACTGGAGATCGTCAAAGGTTAGTATCCAGTTCAGCAGTTTATTTGTTTTTTGTTTAGTTGTTTTCTGGTAACTAGCTTCATCTAGTATTTATTTTTATTTTTTTTTCTGATTTGCTCAACTTTTAATTGATTGAAACTTGTTTAAATGATTAAAAGATTTGAACCGATTGGTTGATTTATTACTAAGTAAAGTCTAATTTTACTAATCCATTATTCTAAGACAGGGCTACAATGAAATTATTGATTTTTATCAAATACTCCTTTTATTATATTTCTTGGTTTGTTAATTTATAGTTTGTCCATTAATATTTTTAATTAACAATCAATAAAAACATTTTACATTATTATATATTTTCTTAATTACGGACTTTTTCCATTTTTCTTCAAAAAACTCAAGCAAGTCTCAAGTTGAGTTTTAAGACTTGAGATTGAGACCCACTTCACTTTTATTTTTATTATCCCTTTTTTTTTTATACTTTTCTACCTATAATTATAATATGTCAAATATTTAAGTTTTAGGGCTAAAGTGATAAATTTGTGTAAGTCTTAGGGTAAGTTTATCCTAGTATTAAGATGAGTCTTTAGACAAGACTTGAGTAAGATTCTAGCAATAATCTCTACGAAGACTATATATGGTCTTGAGATGAGTTTTGGATTCCAAAACCCATCTTGAGACTATACAAATGGACAAAAATAATAATGTTGTCCAATAGTGAGTTGCCAACTCACCATATTAAACTAATTAATAAATATATAAATAAATTAATGTTATAAATATTTATTGGATAAGTAAATCTGGAGTGAGTCTTGGAATAATGTGTGAAATTGAAGAAACTCTTGTATGAGTCTGAATAATAAAAAAGTAATTAAAAGTTAGTGGAAATCTGATGTGGCAGAGTCTGAAGTATAAATCTCAGTCTTGGGATAAACTTACCCTTACCGAGTTTTAACAAGAATTTAATGACATCATTTTTAATGGGGACCACAAAAATGATGTCACATCCAAGTTGGGGCTAAGCTTGGTCTTAGTTAATTATTTTGTTTATTTGGGGTATAATTGTCTTTTCAAATACCAGTAAAGAGGTATATGTGTTTTTTATGTACTAGTTGAGGGTACATGTGTAATTTTCTTACCAAACAGTAAATGTAAGTTGCAAACCATGTTTGGATAGCTCACCAAAGAGTAAATTCAAGTTGCAACAATGTTTGGATAGCTCACCAAAATTCTGAATCAACGACCATACTTTTTCAATATATTTACAAAAATATCACCAAATTAACAAAAATCCGTTTATCTATCAGATAAATTTGTATTTAACCGTAAAAGTAAAAATAATCGGAGTTGTTTTTTTAACCTTTGAACAATCATTAAGAAATTTATAGTGTTTCCTATTTTCGATGGTTCAAATATGGAATCATCATGTTTCTTCGAAATTCGTTATAAACAAGTTGAGTTTAAATGTCATCTCATTAATAATTATGAAAGCATTGCTTACTAATCTGAAAATGCTACTTTTCCTTAAATTTAATTTTTGGGTGCTTCAATAGGAGGAGTAAAAGTTGCACTTTTCAAATTTTGTGTATGCACATTAATTTATTAATATCAATTTTTCGACAAACTACAATAGTTTTTGAATTGTTATGTCACATGTGAGAAAACAGACATATGGATGAAACTCTTAATAGTTTTGGAAACAAGTTCATAGATAACTTAGGCTAATAGGCTTACTAGTTGCAATCGCGGCTAAGCAGTGGCAAGATGCCAAGATCACTCTGTTTCATGGTAGAACAGAGTGAAACAGGGAAAGTTCTTTCTTTGTCGAAATAAACATCTACGGAGTATCTCGGAGTGACGGGTCAAATAAAGGCGGGAATATGGTTATAACGTTGACTTACGGTGAGGTGGGATGTTAAGTCAATACGGGTCGACGAATCAGATTTGGGTTAGATATTGAATCGCTTCGATCAACTTATTTGGGTCACTACAAAATATGATAAAAATGGGTTAAGTCGAGTCTATTTCAAATCATTTGTGTTGGGTTGGATTTAGATTCTCTCTTAATGACTTGAATTTGGAATCAGATTAAGGGCTTGTTCTCATACGTTGAAATACAGTTCAGCTCAGCTAAGCTCAGCTCAGCTCAGTTCGGTTCACTTTAACTCTCAATTTTCTTCTCTTATAAAATATTCATTTCAGTTCAGTTCAGTACAGCTCAACTAAGTTTTGTCAATGAGAACAGACCCTAAATACCAGATCGAATTAAGAGTTGATAGACCTAGATGTTACTCAATACTCATGGTGTTGGAGTGTGGGTAGATTTTAGATTATACCGGCCCCAAAACCAACCTACCCATAGTCCAATACCGCCATAGTGCCATACCCATTTTATACCTTTATAAAAATGCTTATTTTATTTTATTTTATTTTATTTATTTATTTTATTTTATATTTTTTACAAAAATGTTACTTCAAAATTAGGGATCCTTTCATTTTCAATTTTTTTATTTTCATATTCATTCCACTTAGTAAAAAGTGAAAAGTTTAACAATTGAGGGTACATTCGTTTTCATTTTTCATTTTTTTTTTTTTTTTAAAAATAAGATTAATTTGACTTTTGCTATATATTTAAAATTTTATTTTATTTTATTACTACCAAAAAGGCAAAAACACAAAAATATAAATTTAGTGTGTGTTTTATTCACTTGATTTTTACTTATTTGATCTTATTGAAACTTATTTTATTTGTAATTTGAACTTGGGCAACCTCCCTAAACTGAATTAATCTGAACTTATCTGAACTCATCCAAACATATTAGAACTTATTAAATCTTATTTTATTTGTAATTTGAATTTGAGCAGCCATTATTTGAACATATTTTTTCCCCGAACTGAATTAATTTGAACTTATTAGACTTGAAATAAGTGAAAATAAGGTGAACAGATCAGACCCTTAGTTTCAGTTTGAGTTGCGTTAGTGGTCATCCAATACATTTTTTTCTTCGATTTGCGTGCCGAAAAATATTTCATTAAGAAACCAAATTAAGCCTGGGATTGGCAAAAAATTAATGTAATTGTCTCCTTTTGCATATAAAATACTATATTCTCTCCTCTTTATTCCTCCTTTCTCTCTCCAAAACCCTAGCCTCCATTGTTGAATTTTGAAGGGGCTTCCATCGATTTTAATCGGTGGAAAGCCCCCATCCTTGTTTCTTTATTGTTTTTTTAGGTTTATAATAATGCTTCCTCCTTTTGGGAGGAACTTTTCTCCCTCGAAAGAAAGGGTTTCCGATCTCCTTCGAAAGACAAGGTTTATCTCCTCTTTTCGAGGGAGAAATTTCTTAGTTTTGAATCCATGGTAGCAGATCTAATGGATTGTCGTGAAATTATTTCTTTGGTGAAAAAGTTATCAAGTTTCCGAATATGAACAGATGAATCAGAAGGAAAACATCCTTACGACTACAAAGGATCGTTAGATTGTCTCTCCAACAAGGCTGTAATTTTCAGCAATATAAGCGGGAGATGCTCCGCAGTGCAAGATCTACTCGACGATCATAGTTTTTATAAAGGAAAATTCTATTTGATTCAATATCTTATGTATTTGTTAACGTCGAATCTCTATTGTAGATGAAATATTTTTGCTATTCAAAAAAAAAAAAAAAAGGTATCAATTTGGGTGCAACAAATTTTTTTGCTATAAAAATTGCTCGAGTAAGATTATATGGGTCATTTTAGCCCTTAAAAATCCAAATTGAGTTCAGAATCGACAAAAATAACATAAATAATGCATCGTTTTGTTTGTTTAAATCGACACTATTGAACTCGGGATATAATGTGCTAATAAAAACACGTTAACATTTATACTATTAATACACAAATGTTCTAAAATATAATACTACCTCCTATTCGTATTATATGCAACTTTGGTGTATTATTTGTAAGATATAAAAAATTCCAAAGTTACATATAATACGAACCGGAGGTAGTATACAATTTAATGATAATGAAATGTTTATTATTAGGAAATTTTGCAAAAAATCACCTTTTATACGTTTGTTTTTTTTTTTTTTTGGTACAAAACTACCTTTTAATTTTATTTTATATTGCAATGACACACCTTAATCGATATCATTTTTTTTTTTCAATGCCACACCTTTGGCCGGAAAAGAGGGTTTGACCCTATTACCCGATGTTGACCTGACTACGTGCGAGACACGTGACCTTTTAAAACCACTCTTCAACTGCGTCACCCACCAGAATGCCACTAGAGAGAGCGATTTCGGTGGTAGTGGGGTGGGTAAGGCGGTTTTGATGGGGTGGGTAAGGCGGTTTCCGTGGTATTCTGGTCGTTGGCCTAGTTGGAGAGTGGTTTTAAGAGGTCTAGTGACTTGCACATGGTCAAATCCTCGCTCTTTTCTGATCAAAGGTGTGTCATTGCAAAAAAAAAATAAATAAAATAAAATAAAATAAAAATAAGGTACATCATTGCAAAAAAAATTTATAACCTGGTTTCTCGCAAAAAATGTCTTATAAAAGGTGATTTTTTTGCAAAATTTCATACTTTTACCTCTTAAATTTTCAATTGCCATTATACTCTAATATACTTCGTATACAAGTATGCTTTTTCTTTTTTTTTTTTTTCATTTTCCTTTTTGTGTTATTGTAGTGAGGATAGCAATAGTCCAATCCGACTGACATGGACTGCTGGAGCGTTTGCATTTCTTATACAAGTGCTAGGCATGCTTTTACAAGTGAAATATCAAGGAGAAGTCATCAATATCTTTGAGAAACACCCAATAATAGTGGACTCTTTCATAATTGTTCTAATTTTTTATGTTTTAGCAATGTTAGCTTGTCATGAATCTAGATACAATAACTACCTTTTATTATTAAACTATACTACTTGTCTATTGGGAGCTCTAGCAAATAGCATACTCTTATATATGCTAGATATATCTCTTGGATTGCTGGCACTAATCATCTGGTTCCTTAGCTTCCTGATGGTCGTAGCTTGGGCTATCCGTACTTATCTAAACAACTTGATTTATTGTGCAATATTTACAACATTTGCTTTGTTGAACACGTTACGTTATCATCAAGGTACAACACAAGAAGTTTACCGATTACCGGTATAAATTGTACTATTTCTCCATAAGCAAGGCCTTAAACAATAATGTTAGTGTGTGTATTTTTCTTTCGCTCTTTCTTTGGATATTATGTAGCATTTTACAAAATACGAGTATAATTTATTAGAGATATTAGAGACAACCTCTGTGGACATTTGACTTCCTTGAAATAAAATGAGGTTGATAAAAAATACTGCGTATAAAATATTAATAAACGTTGTCGAATGATAAATATTAGCAGTTTAGTTTTCGTGCGATACACGATTTTAAACAAACACATTGTGAGATTTGTTTATAATACTTCGTAAATTTTTTTGTATACGCTAAGTAAAAAAGAAAAAATCACAATGAGCAAATTTGAATAGAAATGGAAATTCACTCCGAGTTCGATTTGAATTCAACCCGTTCCAAAAGAAAAAAAAAATCCAATCCGAATTCGTTTGAAAATAGTTCGAATCCGAATCTGGTAAAATAGATCCGAATTCAAATAGGAGGCGGAGTGGACTTGAACCCTGCGCAAAGTCCAACCGAGTCCGAGTATATATGAGGATATGCTTAATAAATTGGGACAACTGCTTGCTTGTTTGTAGCAAATTTTTTTTGTGTAACTTAATTCATAATTAAAATACAATCAATAATTATCAATCAATCAATAATCAATAATCATCAATAATCAATAATCAATCAATCAATAATCAATAATCAATAATATATGTACTAAAAGACACATCAGCAATAACATGTGTCATTTTCTGGTGTGTCCTTTAGTTTTTTTTTTTTTTTTTTTTTTTTTTAGTAAACAAATCTTATACATAAATAAAAAAAGATAGCAAAATAACACATAAAGAAAAGATTTGACAAATCTTATACGTAGTACATAAATAAAAAGATAGCAAAATCTAATATATATATTTAAAGGGGAGTTATTCCCCGAGTTTTTAGAGAGCTAGGTAGGATTTAATTTTCTTAGCGCGCCATATAGGATTATAAATTTAAGTGGTAGCCAATTAAATCAATCAATTACATAATACTAAAAGCGAATCTGACATGACACTTGTCATGTTCTGATTAAAAATTTTCCCGCCACTTTTTTCTTTCCAATTTTTTTTCTTTTTTGTACAAAATCTTCATTAATATTATTTTATATATCCTATGATATTTAACTTTCAATTTGGCAACTATATACGAAATATATTCTATATGCATATCTTTCATATTTTTTATAATAGGTATTTTTGTTTATTTCAAAAAAATATATATAATAGGTATTTTTGTATAATAAACAAACACATAATAAGGTAATATATTAGAATAATAAAATGTACTACTCCCGTACTTTGTATCATTCTACAACGTATTTTTTCTTTGAAAGTTTTTTATGCTCTAACCAGGGTTTGATACTTTAGCTATTATTATATATTTATTGATTTTTTTTTATAATACTCCCTTCGTCCCCTTTTGATAGTCCATTATGGACATTTTTCACAGGAATTAATAAGCACAAATAAGAATAGTAAAAGTACATTGAAAAAGTAAATTGACATTGGGTATGAAAAAAAAGTTGAGAGAGAGAGAGTAATAAAATTACATGAAAAAGTAAAATTTACCTAAAAAATTTAAATTTGCACAAATATTGTTGCAAATTGGAGAAAATTTTGGTAAAAAATAATATTAATGGTTGTTGGAAAAGGCAAATGGGCTGAACATTTTGGGACTAAAATTTGCCCATAAGGGACTATCATTTGGGGACGGAGGGAGTAATAACATTACAATTCAATAACTATAAACACAAATATAAAACAAAATGAAAAAATCATGATTATTAATTTTCATAAAAATTAGTCAATTAAATTTGTAAAACATAGTACCAGTTATAGTATGCTATAAAATATTGTACCGGTCAAAATAACATGCCAACAAAATATGGACATATGGGTATATAATTACATTGCACGGGTTATAATTATAAATTGCATTCTCATGTAAAACACTATAATCATTAAATTTTTGTGTGTTTTTTTTTAATGTTTAATAATCAATAACTTTTGATAACAATATAATATTAATTCAAGTTTGTTTGTTTTTTTTTTTTAAAAAAAGAAATTCAAGTATTTGTTTCAATTAAAAATATCATTTTTTTTTTGGAAAAAAAAATTATTGTTGTATTAACATTATAATTCACTGGTTCATAATTTGATTAAGGGCCTGTTCATATTTACTGAACTGAGCTGAACTGAACTGAACTGATTGGAGCTGAACTGAACTGAACTGATTGGAGCTGAACTGAAAATAAGTAAATATGAACAGGCCCTAAGTAAAAACCGTGCGTTGCACGGGATTTAAACTAGTAATATATATACTAAAAGACACACCAGCAATAACACGTGTCATTTTCTGGTGTGTCCTTTAGTTTTTTTTTTTTTTTTTTAGTAAACAAATTTTATACATAAATAAAAAAAAAAAGATAGGAAAATAACACATAAAGAAAAGATTTGACAAATCTTATACATATTACATAAATAAAAAGATAGCAAAATCTAATCTAATCTAATATAATATATATATATAAATAAAGTAGGCATTTTTGGAGAGCATTGGGAGCGCCACATAAGAAAAGGTATATTTTCGACCAATTAAAAGATATGATACTTTCATACAAAATTTTAAAACTTATAATGAAAGAAAAAAATAAAAAGATAGCAAAATCTAATATATATATTTAAAGGGGAGTTTTTCCCCGAGTTTTTAGAGAGCTAGGTAGGATTTAATTTTCTTAGCGCGCCATATAGGATTATAAATTTAAGTGGTAGCCAATTAAATCAATAATATATATACTAAAAGACACACCAGCAATAACACGTGTCATTTTCTGGTGTGTCCTTTAGTTTTTTTTTTTTTTTTAGTAAACAAATTTTATACATAAATAAAAAAAAAAGATAGGAAAATAACACATAAAGAAAAGATTTGACAAATCTTATACGTATTACATAAATAACACTAGGTGAAAAAAGGCAATTGGCAGCGGTTCAAACCCGGTCTAAGGCACCGGTTTGAACCGCTGCCTATGTGAGGGGTGCCAAAAATATGGGTTTTGGCACCGGTTCAAAACCGGTGCCATAGGGTGTAATAGGCACCGGTTAACCGGTGCCATAGGGTGGAATAGGCACCGGTTAACCGGTGCCTAAAACTGCTCTCCCGCCATTTTTTTTTTTGGTGGTGGATAGTTTAGGCACCGGTTGCTGCCTAACCGGTGCCTATTATGTAATTTTTTTTTTTCCGTTTTTTTTTCCATCGTGCAATAATATTTAAAAAAAAACCTGCAATAATAATAACCTGTAATTCCAGCAATTATATTAAATATAATAATTAATAATTTTATTATCATAATAACTAATAATAATATTATTAATTATTATATTATATACAAAAATATACAAAAATAATATTAGAAACAAGAATTCAATTATATATATAGATATAAATATTCCCAAACGCAATACAAAAAAAAAAAAAAAGTTTCTTACATATACAAATAATAGTAAGTACACATATATAATGAATAATAAGTTATATAGTTCAAAACTTAACATAAATAATATACAATTACAATGCCATTTACATGTTGAAGGTGATAAAAGACGCCAACATGTCACGAACTTCATTAAGCTCCTTGATTGTCAACGGACCATCCTTTTGGACCTTGCAAAACTTGAAATACAAAAACATTATTTTAAAAATAATTAATTAGGCAAACAATATGTATTTTATCAAATATTACCTATATGACTTCTATATAGTCCATTTTCTACATTACTTATCAAATGAACTATTTCTTTCTCATAACATGTCAATGTTGGGTAGTTGTATGTGTGTAAGCCCTAAAATTGTATAGGAGAGCATTTTGTTAAGGTTTATGACGCTTTTTACCCAAAATGGCCCGAATATGGCCTATATGACCTTACTTTGCCCATTTCCTACATTTCTTATTAAATGAACTTTATTTATCTCATAACATGTCAATATTATCTAGTTATAGGTGTATAAGGAAAGAAATCACATCAAAAGAGCATATTAACACAAAATGGCCCTAATATGGCCCATATGACTTCTTTCAGCCCATTTTCTACCTTTCTTGTGAAATAGCCTTTTTGTTTCTCATAACATGTCATTGTTGGATAATATTAGGTGTCTAAGGCTATAAATCACATCAATATAGCATTTCAAGAAGTTTAACAACGCATTTTACTCAACATGGCCCAAATAGGGCTTATATGACTTCTATGTAGCCCATTTTCTACATTACTTATCAAATGAACTATTTCTTTCTCATAACATGTCAATGTTGGGTAGTTGTATGTGTGTAAGCCCTAAAATTGTATAGGAGAGCATTTTATTAAGGTTTATGACGCTTTTTACTCAAAATGGCCCGAATATGGCCTATATGACCTTACTTTGCCCATTTCCTACATTTCTTATTAAATGAACTTCATTTATCTCATAACATGTCAATATTATCTAGTTATATGTGTATAAGGAAATAAATCACATCAAAAGAGCATATTAACACAAAATGGCCCTAACATGGCCCATATGACTTCTATTCAGCCCATTTTCTACCTTTCTTGTGAAATAGCTTTTTTGTTTCTCATAACATGCCATTGTTGGGTAATATTAGGTGTCTAAGGCGTGAAATCACATCAATATAGCATTTCAAGAAGTTTTAGGAATTACCTCATCAAGCTGTTGAGTGTCCGTACAATGAGTCACAATGTCAAGCATGAATCTCATCACATACAAAGCACAATCAAGTCCATTCTCTTGTTGTGCGCACTAGCATATGACAAACAAATCACATCAGTGAAACATGCAAAGGAAATGAGCAAATAATTACTACCATAGATTTTCAAGATAATCACAATATCATGTAAATTACCAACGGTGTCTTCCATGTTGGACCCTTTGGAGCACGACAATGTAGCTTCTTCATAACACTGTAGTATAAAAAAGTACATTCAAATTTGATTAGTCGTATGATTACTAAATTAGTTATTATTAGCAATAATCATCACTATAGGTTGCTATATATATTTACTTTTGCAATATAGACTTCACGAGCCACTTCTCCGATGATCGAGCTGAATCAAGGTGATAAATTGTGTTGGTGGAATTACAAATCACCATGAGGCTCCAATGCTCCCTACATAAGTTCACAATAGACAAGGTAATTAATATTTAGGAGTCAACATATAATGAGGCCAAATCGATTGAATTTGACATGGTTAGACTTACTCTCTATAACATCGGGAGAATATGAACTTGTCTCCCGCACGCGCTGATTCCCTTATACTCTGTTCAACATAGTACAACACGTCATGGGGGTTGCCTATGATTTTAGTAGTGGATAACTGCTCGGGGCATAACCACCCAACTTTACAAGGAGAATTAGTGTCAGTTAAGTGCTCCTGTAGTGCTCTGCGTGCATGAACATTGAATAATTTATCAGATGTAGGATAATCACCATCAATTTGAATAACTTGAAAAAAGTATAGATTATGTGGGCATTGAAGTACCTCATGAATGTTTGAATGAGGGAAATGTTAAGCTTTGCACCACGTAGAAATTCCTTCACATCTTCTTTGTTGATCCATGCAATTGCATCCTCATCATAGTGGAACATTGCCTTAGGAAGTGCAACTTCCATGGGATCGACCAAATGACAAGCACGGTTGTGAAGAAAGGTCATGTCAGTAGAGAGCGATTGAAGAACAATGTCTTCAACAAGTGGAGTAGGTGGCATGGGTGAACCTTTCGAAGAGTGCAACTTCGACGCTTGTTCACTCTTGGACTGTTGTTCACTTAGCTTCTTCTTAGGTTGATCAATTCTTTTAGGCTTCTCCACCCTCTTTCTCTTTGAAGTTTTGCTTCCATTGGAAATCTAAAATAGTTTGAGAAATAATAAGTTTCAACTCACAATCACTTATAAATATGTAATTATGATATGGTTTGATAATGTATAAGTTTAGTAGTTGAGAAATGAAGAAAATAGCCAAGTGAGTAGACATTTCGGCTCAAAATGGCTTTATTTTGATGAATTGGACCCAAAAACTTAGAACTTGGCAAATTTTATGTAATTTCAAATGACAAACACTTATAAATATGTGATTATGAGGTGTTTTGAGATGCAAGAAGTTTATAAGTTGAGAAATGAAGAAAATAGGCAAGTAAGTAGCCATTTCGGCTCAAAATGGCTTTATTTTGATGAATTGGACAAAAAAACTTAGAACTTGGCGATTTTTATGTAATTTCAAATGACAAACACTTATAAATATGTAATTATGAGTTGTTTTGAGATGCAAGGAGTTTATAAGTTGAGAAATGAAGAAAATAGCCAAGTGAGTAGCCATTTCGGCTCAAAATGGCTTTATTTTGATGAATTGGACCCAAAAACTTAGAACTTGGCGATTTTTATGTAATTTCAAATGACAAACACTTATAAATATGTGATTATGAGTTGTTTTGAGATGCAAGGAGTTTATAAGTTGAGAAATGAAGAAAATAGGCAAGTAAGTAGCCATTTCGGCTCAAAATGGCTTTATTTTGATGAATTGGACCCAAAAACTTAGAACTTGCCGATTTTTATGTAAATTCAAATGACAAACACTTATAAATATGTGATTATGAGTTGTTTTGAGATGCAAGGAGTTTATAAGTTGAGAAATGAAGAAAATAGCCAAGTGAGTAGCCATTTCGGCTCAAAATGGCTTTCTTTTGATGAATTGGACTTAAAAACTTAGAACTTGGCGATTTTTATGTAATTTAAAATGACAAACACTTATAAATATGTGATTATGAGTTGTTTTGATATGCAAGGAGTTTATAAGTTGAGAAATGAAGAAAATAGCCAAGTGAGTAGCCATTTCGGCTCAAAATGGCTTTATTTTGATGAATTGGACCCAAAAACTTAGAACTTGGCGAATTTTATGTACTTTCAAATGAAAAACACTTATAAATATGTGATTATGAGTTGTTTTGAGATGCAAGGAGTTTATAAGTTGAGAAATGAAGAAAATAGGCAAGTAAGTAGCCATTTCGGCTCAAAATGGCTTTTTTTTTATGAAATGATGAAAATTGCTTAAACTTTTTTTTTTTTTAAAATTCAACGGCAGCCGCACCAGGACACCCGAGGGAGCCGCCCCCGCTGCCGGAACAGCGAAGGCAGCCCGTGCCGAGGCCACAGCAGCCCCGACAGGTGGCTGCCAAGGCTGTAGCAGCCACGGTAGGTGGCTGCCAGTCTGCTGCAGCCTCGACAGGCGGCTGCCATGGCTGCTGCAGCACAGGCAGCACCTGCCGAGGCTGCAGCAGCCATGGCAGCCGCCTGTCGAGGCAGCAGCAGCCCAGGCAGGCTGCTGCCGAGGCTGCAGCAGTTTGGCAGCCATCTGCCGTGGCTGCTACAGCCTTGGCAGCCACCTGTCGGGGCTGCTGTGGCCTCGGCGCGGGCTGCCTTTGCTGTTCCGGCAGCGGGGGCGGCTCCCTCGGGTGTCCCGGTGCGGCGGAAGTTGCTTATTTTTTAAAAAAAAAAAAATTGAACTTGGCGATTTTTATGTAATTTCAAATGACAAACACTTATAAATATGTGATTATGAGTTGTTTTGAGATGCAAGGAGTTTATAAGTTGAGAAATGAAGAAAATAGGCAAGTAAGTAAATAATTTACCTCCTTATTAATCAGCTTCACCCATGCACGTGGCCAATCAACGAAGCTACCTACAGCTTGCCAAAGCGTTGTTATCTCAACCTCCTCTATCGGTACGGGTAGTGGGATGTCTTCGAACCCCGCAACCACAGAATCGATCCCAACCGAGTAATGATGTGGCCCCGCCGTAGCACCCGTCGTCGGTTGGGCACTACCATACGCCACCAAACTCAACACGGTACTATTTGCATGCCCCGGGGCTAGAAGTGCACACCGGGTGTCTTCCTACACAAGTATATATATAAAAAGAAGATAGTTAAATAGGGCTTTTACAACAGCATAGATATAACAAAATTCATTAAGGTAGAGGGTTACAAATCACCTGTAACTCTGGAAATTCATGCGGTGTTGGATTTTCAAGCTCCCTCGAGTCCGCATGTGTAGGAGTAGGAACCTGCAACAGTACATCAATCATTGCACCTCAAATCTCAATTAACTCGGTATTTTAAAACTTTTAATAACCCAATTGATTTTACCTCAGGTGGCACATCTTCACCACGTATCTCATCTCCTCCATGTCTATCACCTTCTCCTTGTCCTTTTGGTTCAGAACACGAGTCGACCGGGGTACGAGTGACGAACGGCAAAGTCGGTAAGTTCATCCTTCCCTTTACCCTTAACTTTCTTCTTTGACGCATCTTTGGCCTTTCCCTTTCCCTTGCTCTTCTCCTTCCCTTTTTTCGAAACACTTTCATCTTCTATTCTCGGCTCCTTCCCCTTTCTAACCTTTTCTTGAGGCCACAATTCTGGACGAATCCCCATCTCTTTCAAATCTAACCGTGCACCCTTTCCGTCCTTTGTTTTGCCTGGGATATTCATAAGCGTCCCCAAAAGAGCATCACACACATTCTTCTCTATATGCATCACATCAAAACAATGCCTAACGTCATGTTCTCTCCAGTACGGCAGCTTCCAAAAGATTGATTCTTTCTTAAACAGAGCAGCTGAGACCACAGTTTTTTCTGATTTTCCAAACACCGTTTGTATCCCTTTCACCCGAGCACTAATCTCAGCACCAGTCAATGGTCTAGGCGTAGTATCCTCTTCCACGGTTCCATCGAAAGCCTTTTTCTGCCTACGGTACGGGTGATCACGCCTAAGGAACCTTCGAGTCCGTAGGTACACATCTTTGTGAGAATGAGTCAGGTATACGCTTGATGTGTCATCAATACATATGGGGCATGCTTTTTTCCCTTTGACCTTGTACCCACACAAGTTGCCATATGCAGGGAAGTCATTCATGGTCCACATAAGGGCTGCACGCAATGTAAACATCTCGTTCTGATGAGCATCGAAAACGGAAAACCCTTCGTCCCACATCTTTCTCAAGTCGTCAATAAGCGGCGCAAGGTAAACATCTATGTCGTTTCCAGGTTGCTTAGGACCAGTTATTAGCAATGAAAGCATTACATACTTACGTTTCATGCAAAGCCAAGGAGGCAAATTATAAATCACTAAAAGTACCAGCCATGTGCTGTGTTGGGTACTAAGAGTGCCAAATGGATTCATCCCGTCCGTGCACAACCCAAGCCTTAAATTTCTGACTTCATTACCAAATTCCTCAAACTTCAAATCAATGTTCTTCCACTGTGGAGAGTCAGCTGGATGCTTCAGCATTCTGTTTTTCTTTCTTCCCTCTGCATGCCACCTCAAGTTTTTAGCGTCTTTTGGTATTGAGAACAGACGCATAAACCTTGGAATAATGGGAAGATACCACAACACCTTAGCAGGAGGTCCCTCCGTGCCAGGATTGCAACTCATGCGCTTGTACCGCGACCGCTTGCATCGTGGACACTCCTGCAATTTTTCATACTCATTTCGATACAAAATACAGTCATTAGGACATGCATGTATCTTCTTATACTCCAAACCAAAGGGACACATGAGCTTCTTTGCGTAATAATAAGACTTAGGAATTTCATTCCCATCAGGCAACATATCACTTAATGCGGTCAACAAAGAAGTAAAACTGATGTCCGTCCACCCATGCTTCGACTTAATGTTGAAAAGTGTTAGCACGGCCGATAGTTTGAAGTATTTTTTGCACCCGGGATACAAAGGCTTTTTGGAAGCCTCCGATAATAATTCAAACACTTCACCTTCAACACCTTGCAACATCTCATCCACTTGTTCATCCTCGACCTCATCCGCCTGATCTTCATCAGCTCCATCCTCACCATTATCAACAATATACTCATCATTCTCGTATTCCTCGTCCACATGAATCTCAGTGCTTCTAACACGCACATCATTCCGATCAAGATCCCCACTGTACTCTCCACTTTCTCCGTGCCAAATCCACACATGGTAAAATTGCCTAAACCCACGACATAATACATGATCTCTAATGATTTCAACACTATCGACCACATTCACACAATTACAATCAACACAAGGACAATAAAGGCCTTTGCCTCCCAGTGTGCGTTGATAAGCTAAAGCCCTCTCGCAAAACTCTTGAACCCCATTCCAAAATTCCAATGTATCGCGTCTACCATACATCCAACCACGATCCTTCTCCATTTAGTAAATTGTCTCTAAACATATATATAGCACCATATAATTATAATGTGTAAGTGCTACATATTTTATGTAAATCAAATTCAAGTACAAAACGTGAATATACCATTCATATAGTGAAAAAATGCATGTTTCCAAAGGGTCCTTATCACTCCAACCTAACCCATCCTTGAATGTCTACTCTCACTAGTGAATGTATGTCAACTTTCCAATTTTAAGGAAAATCCGGCAGCATTTCCCCCTAGTTCTCCAAGTACGCGATGTAGATAAATAATTACCCACATATGTACCCAGAGAACATAGTGAGGAAATGGTAAGCCAAGATGTTCCTTAAAATCGAAAAGAAAACATACATTCACCACCTAAGTGAGAGTACACATTCAAGAACAGTCCCAACCGGGGACTATTCAAGACTTTCTCCTAATGAGAAAGCCTTGAACGGGTATCTAGGCATATGATGATGCAATTCAAGTATTCTATATATTGTTGTATTTATTTGCAATTAAACAATACACAAGTTGCAATTTCATGAATAAACTTTTATTAAATGGATGAATAGAAAGAAATATAGCTAAGTAAAGTTTAGTAGTCATACCAATATAGCAACTACCCACTTGAGCTCAATATGTAGTCCTCAAGCTGATTAAACTCTTGCTTCAATTCACATATGAATCTATATATTAAAAAAACAAAAATTAGCAACGTCACTAATTCTCTAATATATTCACAAATCTCTAATGTATTCACAATTCTCTAATTTATTCACAACTAATTAAGTGGCAATATCACTATTTCTCTACTTTATGCACAATTCTCTAATTTAATCACAATTCTCTAAATTATTCACAAATCTATAATGTAATCACAATTCTCTAATTTATTCACAATTTTCTAATTTATTCACAACTAATTAGAAGCAAGGTCACTAATATACACATTAAAACATACAAAAACTCGACTAAGGCACAAGGTAATGCAAAATTACTAATATATTCAATCGAGGATCAAGAGTCAAAGCATTCAATCACAATAATTTGACTAAGAAATCACCATCTGGAACAAAAAGAAAAGTGCATGGAGAAAAATAAACTCACTCTTTTTCACCAAGCTTCACTGTAGTTCCTCCATATTCACGGTATCCCCTTCTTTGACAGCAACAGGAATATGATTCCCCGTCTTGTCACGAAGGCCAGGTCCAACAACAAGAACTTTGCCAGAATTCAGCTGAAATCGAATCCAAGCAACAAAATTCAGTAATAAATCCTTAAACTGATTCAATTATCAAAAACCAAACTCCCCAAAACAAGGCATCATAAACAAATTTCACAGCCAGCAATGTAGCACAAACATACAATTTTAATCCCAACAATGTAGCACAATTTTAATCTAAAATAAGATGAACCCATTAATTTTATTTGCATTTCATATACAATCTAAGCACAATTTTAATCTAAAATAAGATGAACCCATTAACTTGAAAAGATGAACTTACCCTAAATTAGTTGGAGGTGGAAGAAGCTAAGGGGATGAGAGAATGAAAAGACCCTCGCTGGTGGAGGAGGCGGTGCGCGCTGGTGGAGGTGGAGGCGGTGCGCGCTGGTGGAGGTGGAGGCGGTGCACGCTGGTGGAGGTGGAGGCGGTGCGCGCTGCAGCTGTTGCTATTTGTTTCGCACAGAGAAAGGCGGTGGAGGGCAGGGCAGGGCAGGGAGATTCACGGCGGTGGTTTAGGCACCTGAAAGCGCCGGTGAAGGTGGCGGCTGTGGTGGAGGGAAAAGGTGGAGGCACGACTACTCTGAGTGAGAACGAAAGAAGGGATGAACGAATGAAGGGAAGGAAAGAGAAAGAGAGGAAGAAAAGAGGAAAAGACGCGGTTTTTTTTGTTTTGAATTTGGCACCGGTTTGAATGGCACCGGTTCAAACCGGTGCCTTTTTTATTTTTGGCACCGGTTCAGAATGAACCGGTGCCTTTTCTCTTCTGGTAAAAACACGCCCAATTCTAGACCGGTTTTGGGCACCGGTTTAGGCTGAACCGGTGCCATATGGGGGGTGCCTAATGCTTTTTTTCTACTAGTGTAAAAAGATAGCAAAATCTAATCTAATCTAATATAATATATATAAATAAAGTAGGCATTTTTGGAGAGCATTGGGAGCGCCACATAAGAAAAGGTATATTTTCGACCAATTAAAAGATATGATACTTTCATACAAAATTTTAAAACTTATAATGAAAGAAAAAAATAAAAAGATAGCAAAATCTAATATATATATTTAAAGGGGAGTTTTTCCCCGAGTTTTTAGAGAGCTAGGTAGGATTTAATTTTCTTAGCGCGCCATATAGGATTATAAATTTAAGTGGTAGCCAATTAAATCAATAATATATATACTAAAAGACACACCAGCAATAACACGTGTCATTTTCTGGTGTGTCCTTTAGTTTTTTTTTTTTTTTAGTAAACAAATCTTATACATAAATAAAAAAAAAGATAGGAAAATAACACATAAAGAAAAGATTTGACAAATCTTATACGTATTACATAAATAAAAAGATAGCAAAATCTAATCTAATCTAATATAATATATATAAATAAAGTAGGCATTTTTGGAGAGCATTGGGAGCGCCACATAAGAAAAGGTATATTTTCGACCAATTAAAAGATATGATACTTTCATACAAAATTTTAAAACTTATAATGAAATAAAAAAATTAAGAGATCACCAAAAAAATACTTATATACAAAATGTATATAAAAATTCGTGCATCGCACGCCACATAAGCAAAAATAATATTTCGACCAATGAAAAATTAGATTTATATATTAATTTATAATTTTAATTTTCAGTCGCCATTTAAGAAAAAATTAATAAATGAAAGTTGAGAATTGAAAACAAAAAATAGTAATTTAAGATTTAAATTATGAAAAAAAAAACAAAAATTATCTTTTATATGATCTTTTACATTAGGATTTATATTATTTTAACAAATAATTAGAAATTAAAAAATATATTTTGATTTAATGATTTTATCTAACTATCCGATGAATGAGATAATATTTATTTCAATTTATAAATTCAAGTTCTATATATGTAAAATTTGAATAAGAATAATTTAAAACTTAACAAAATATTTTACCTTAAATTAATGTTAAAATAATAGAATAGAAAATAAAAACAAAAAATATTAAGAGATTACAAAAAAATATATACAAAATAAAATATTTAAAAACCGTGCATTGCACGGGCTTACATCTAGTATATATATATATATATATATATAAAGGGGAGTTTTTCCCCGAGTTTTTAGAGAGCCACGTAGGATTTAATTTTCTCAGCGCGCCATATAGAATTATAAATTTAAGTTGTATCCAATTAAATAAGAAATTATTAATTTCTTTTTGTAGACACCCATTTGTGTCTCCCCAAAACCAAACCCGGTGATGAGTACCTTTCACGTCGAATCATAATCGAATGAAACGAAAGTGTGGAAAGGTCTAGTGTTGCGGAAAGTTTTATTTCTTTTCTTTTCTTTTCTCTTCTCTCTGTTTTTGAAAACTTTATTTTAAGAAAACAGCCAATCCAGTTTGGTTGGTCTATGATATGGGTCCAATAGTGGTGTAGTTGGATGGGGCTTGTAAAGACCTTTCCAACAATATATTATAAGCCCAATTCCGATGAATATTGAGGAAGTTATGGCCAATTTACTAAACTGGGCCCGGTTTGAGTTTTAAGTACGGCCCAATGATCTAGGGGAGGGCCTAATATGATTTATCATTCTTAATGTAATTAGGAATGGTTTTGGTCTTCTAGAACATTCTAGAAGGTTCTTATCATTCTTAATTCAATTAGGATTCTTTAGAGTTTTAATCAAGATCAAATAGCATTTTCGACTGAAATTATATTATTTTATCTTCCAGTACGGTAAAATTATCAGATTTTCGAAAACGTGTTAAAAGCCGGTTTAGCATCCAACCCCAGGCCTTGGCGCCTGGAACCAGGATTGGCGCCTGGCGCTAGCCACTGGTCCTGGCGCTAATGAGCCAGGGTTGGCGCCAAGTTGTTTTTGCGATCTTCAGACTCTGTTTTGATAAATTATCTTTTTTGGCCGATTTTCTCTATAAATATCGTATCAAAAACTCCGTTTTGGGGGACGGATTATCATCTATCATTCACCACTTCTTTTATTCTTAAGTTTTAATAAATTCCGTTTTCATTCATTCATCTACAATCTTCAATCGTCAACAAATTAGTTTATGAATCATTAATCTTTCATTCATTCTTTCTTTTCTAATACTTTGCTTGTTTTACACAAAATTCCGCATTCACAAGATCTAGAAACACCTAGCCATATTCGAAGTTGCCTTCGCCCTAGACGTGAAAGGTTTTAATTTCTGAGGGTTTGGTCCCAAGTCTCTCTTTCAATTATTTAATTTAATTGCTTTGATTATTATTTTCCTTGAAGTTACTAACGTGTGTATTTTGTAATTAGAAAGAGGTACGAGGCATCCAAGTAAGTACTTTAATGGTTTAATTGATTTTATGATGTAGATATCATGCTTATATTGTTATTTTGATTCCTAGTATCATGTCTAGGGTAAATTTAATATCAAGTATGATTAAAAGTACGATGCTTCCTATGTTCTTCCTAATGTTAATTCATGTTAGTATCGTGTTAGGGTTAAAGATTTGATTTTTATTGCTTAGTGACATGTTAGGGCTTGTTATTAATCTTGTTAGTATCATGCCTAGGATCTTGCTATTTTTATTATGCTTTAATATTAACATGAACATGATTATGATTATAATTGTTATAATTTATTATTATTTTGATGATGATTATTTTATTTATGATGATTATGATTATTATTATGATATGATTATTATTATTCTTCATGATTATTATTCATTATGTTGCTTGATATGCATATTATTGTATATTGTTATTGCTTGATCACCTTTTATGCATGTTTAAAGGGAATTGGTATTTGCAATCACGCTTAATAAGATATTAATAATCTTGTTTAGGGTTAATATGATTATAATTTCAAGTGATCGCCAATAATAGTTTATTTGTGCATTAAATTCAACCAACATAGATTAAACAGGTTTAGGGTTAATCCTATTGATTGTATGTTAGTCAGAAAGCGCACATGAATACGAGCAGAATAAAGTAGAGGCCTATTATTAGGGCAGGTTCAATCTCTTTTAAGTTGGATTTGTACCTTCATCCCCGGACCCTTATTTGGTTCATGACCTTATGGAGTTGATGATCTCTTGGATCGTTAAGGGGTGTAACCTTCACCTCGTGAACGGTTTACAAGTTCCTTAAAAACTTGTTGGCGACTCTTTTGCTCTATCTTCTTCCCTTTTGGACGCCACCGTACTTTAGTGTATGATCACAGTGGGGTTCAAGCTAGTGGGATTTTTTAAAAGCTTGAAACTATTCCCTACAGCTTTTACAATTAAATAATTCAAATGCCATGCAAGAAAAATTGACGAATGAGATTTTAAAGTTTAAATTAATTAAATACAAAATATTATCTTTAGAGATTAGGAATTTTATTTAATATTTTAAACCTAATATAATAACAATTTAATCACATAAATATGAAAATATTTTTTAAAAAAATACTAACAAACCGTGCATCGCACGGGCTTCAATTCCCCGAGTTTTTAGAGAGCCATGTAGGATTTAATTTTCTTAGCGCGCCATATAGGATTATAAATTTAAGTGGTAGCCAATCAAATAAGAGATTATTCATTTCTTATACAATTAAATAATTCAAATGTCACGTAGCCAAAATTGGCGAATGAGATTTTAAAGTTTAAATTAATTAAATACAAAATATTATCTTTTGAGATTATAAATTTTATCTAATATTTTAAAACTAATATAATAACAATTTTAATAACATAAATATGAAAATATTTTTTTTTTTAAAAATACTAATAAACCGTGCATCGCACGGGTTTCATCTAGTAATATATAAGTAAGAGATTTGATATGTCATTCCATAATCTATATGAGGTAGTGGAGTACATTGACAAATATATAAACTTATAAAATACATTGAAAAATATATAAACTTATAAACAGAGGTTTTTTGTGTTTTTTTAACATAATTGTGCCATAATTACAACAATAATTATTTTTATTTTTATTTAATTATTAATTGTATGTTAAAAATCTCTAAGAGAGTAATTTGAATTTCAAATATTAAAAAATAGATAAAATAAAAGATTTGATGTACCCTTCTACAAATAAATATCAACAACTATAAATTTAAGAGAAAAAAAAATCAGGTTTTTTACATAATTTGTGACATACATAGTGACTACAGAGTGTAATGTACAACATTTAAGAAATCCATTTGGTTAACAACAAGAAAATTAAACCAATTTTTGATAAAATTAAATATATAATAATATACATATTGTCAAATGCGTTTTAAAATAGTTATCTGGCTAATAGACTCTTTTATAATAATTAATTATATGGTCTTTAATTTATAATAAATTCTTTACTCCGTATAATATTTTAGAAAATTTATTATTAATTTAAAAATAGTTATTAAAAATTACATACATCTAGTATGTTATATTAAGATTTTATGCTATGTATTTTTTCTATTTTTTAACGCGCCAATCTATAACTATATATATATATATATATATATATATATATATAATAAAGGCGAATTAGAAATGACACGTATTAAATATTTTTCCGTCATTTTTTTCCCTTTTCTTTTAATCAAACCCCAATAACTATAATATTAAAAAGTATAAAATATATTTTTAAAAATTAGAAATATGCAAAAGAATTCAATCAAACACATGTACTCCATAACATTTATAATGGGTTATTTGATATTTAAAGAAGTTTATTTTCCAATTTTGTACAAAATAAAAGTCATAATTTAGGTACAATTGTAGAAACTTTCTTTTTATATAACAATGAATTGTTATTATATTAAGCAAGTAATATGGATTCAGAGATATCATTTTGGAGTCTGACTGCAAGCTTGTTGTTGATCGGTTATCAACAGGAGCAAGGAACACAGCAGATATCGACACTGTCCTAAGAGATATTCTTTTAATGTTTACTAAATTTAATTCGGGTACTTGGTCCCATGTTAAGCGACATGGTAATTTTGTTGAAATTCGGTTACTGAAAATAAACGTAAAAGAACAACCCCCAAGTTAATCCCATTATTGTCCAAGGGAGATTTCTCATGGCCTTATGTACTCTCGGATATTATATCTCTTGATTAATTCATTATTGTTCCTGCGTTTCTCATAATGTAAAAAGCGAAGGAAGTGCTTATCTATATGTATAGCGGGCTGTTTGCACCAAAATAAAATACATTAAACTATAGCATATTGTTACAATGGATGCAAGAAAGATGAAACAAACTATCAGGATATTCAACAAACAAATTAAGAATACAGGGTAATGTATTAGCTACATCAACATCCACATGGGAAAGTAATCTTAACACAAAACAACTAGCTACAAGGCTTAAGGCTGTATCCATATTCCATAGGCAAGACGTCCTTAGTGCTGGGTTACCAAAAAACCAGATTCAAGGCATCTTTACTAATACACTGGTGCATCAATTTCACTAAGATCGATTGGTTTGAATATTGTATCTCCGAACGACTTGAATTCTTCCATCATTTTAGCATTTGTCGTAAGCATGTCTAAACCTTCAAACTTGTCCTTATGATGTAGATGTGATAAGCAGTTAGAAGGTTGGCTGAGAAGCTGAATCGCGTATTTTCTCAAGATAGGAAGCCCAAGGCCAAATTTATCCCACCATGTAACTGTTCAAAGTTGATGAAAGATTAATACAGAGTAACATTTTACAAAATCAATTGAATGAAAAAGCAAAACATTTAGACTTAGCATACCAGGGTGACAGGTTTCAAGCTCTGATATTGCTGTCTCTGTGAACAAAGATGAGTCACACCGAGTGTATACCAAGAATTGTTCCTCGAATGCCTCTTTTTCTGACACTGCCAACCATTTGTACAAGTAACATATACCCGGTTCAAAAATGTTAAGATCAATCGTGACAATAGGAGACAGGTAAACTGGATTTAAATAAGCGGCTGCAATATGCATAGGCGTGATTAGAACTTCTTTCAGCCGTTTAAATAAATCTCGTAGTACGTTGAATTTTGTTGGCTTGTTAACATAGCAATCCTCAATCCTTTGTTCAGCCTTCTCCATTGCTCCAAAAAAGTAGCCTATGTTAGGGACAAAGCTATCAAAGACACACAGAATTCGAATTAGTGGTCCAATTGCATCTAAGACCTCCTCCCCCTCTTGCCAAAACTTCTCTTGATTTATAGTATGTGACAACACTGTACTTTCAGATTCGCTTACGAAAGCTCTCTGTAATTTTGTCTTACACAGCATAACTTCTTGGAGCTTAGAAAATGGATTGTCATGTATGAATGTATCAGCCTTTTCTATTCTTCTCAGCATTAAGCTTCCTGATTCAGTTGTTGTGAGAAATTTATATGCATACTCTGTATCAATCAATAGGTCTACGAGCCATTGGCTTCTCTTACACATATTGTGCAGCAGGTTTATAATCTCAGAAGGCGCACAAACATGTACTGTGGATCTGAAGAAACGTCTGTGAGAATGTAGTGTATCACTATTAGCATATAACATAAGATTCTCTTCTGAGGTCTTTTCTCGATCAACATCATAAAATGTTTGTAAGGCTTCCTTTTTCATAGCCTTTTCCGTTACATAGAGCAATTGCTGAAGACTTGACTGACTAGAAGAGCTGTGAGATGGATCATGAGGATTGAAATAAATCACTCCTTTCGGACAGTAAACAGTATAACCCAAAATGTCATATCGTTCAACACTATCACCGTATTCCTTATCCTTAACATGAATCTTTACTGTACAGCCTGTGCTACTCCACGACTCACGAACACTTTGTATGTATTGCTCAATTTCCTTTTCAAGAATGGGGAGTGATTTTGAAACCAGACCCGAGTAAGATGGAGGTTCATAATTAGGTCCAGAACTTGCAATTGCACTCACTAAGTTCCTAAAGTACGGTTTATCAACAGTCTCTAAGGGAATGCTGTTCAAAATTAAGAATTTAGCAAGCAAATTATCCATTTCAACCTCACTTCCAACACACCGCGATGTTGAAACAGGAGGATGAGCTGATTTACTATGGACATGTTGCCTTTCTGGAGAGCTACTCGTGCTTCGAGTGACACCAAAACAAGTTTCAGCAATTTGCTCAGCTAGTGCAGAGGGCACATTTGGACAAGGACTAATACCACTTCCAGATTTTCCAGATAAATGTGCTTTAATCCTTGAAGCTCCTCCAGTATAAAATGTTTGGCAGTAGCTACAAATGAATCCACCATCTGTTTCTATCACATGCTGCCATATTTGGTCCTTCCTTCTACCCGTTTTTCTCTGCATATATACATTTTAGATGACATACAAAAATGACAATTCATCAGCCTCAGGATGAACCATATCTCAATTCACATCAACCCATTTTCTCTGCATATTATACAATCCATCTCTTACACGCACTGTACATAAGTTAGATCATACACTTCATATGCATAGAAAGTTAGGAGCAACGTAACTTTAAAACAAAAATCATATCTCAGTTCCTTTCACAAATATCACAATAAATATTGAAACTTTCTCATAGATAATTTTAAATAAAAAATAAACAAAAAATTATTAGTGTCAAATGATAAATCTTAATAAGAAATCTTATGGGAAACTATTTATTAAAATTTATTTTTGCAAAAAATAATATACATAGTATATGATTTTGTACCTCCTTTCGTTGTTTTTAGTTGACAACTTGACATACATTCTTTTTGAGAAGTTTTTTTTTTTTTTTTTTTTTTTTTTTTTTTTAATGTAAGTTTTTTACCTCCTTGTATTTATTAGTGTACCAATGGAGGAGCTAACTTATAGTCTTATACGGAGTAAAAAGAAGTGCTAAAACAAATTACCTTATAAACATAAAATGTTGTAAAAACTTTGCCGAATTTGAGAGGTTGACTATTTTTCGGCGTTAACTTTATATTTATTGCCCTTTTTAAAAAATCTTTTTCCCATTCATTTCCACCCAAAATTTTCATGTTTTTTCAAAGTCTTCCTCTATGTTCTACTCATTCCTCCATAAACTACCCACCAAAACCCAAATGTTCTCTCCCATGTTCTTCAAGAAGACCAAATAATAATTATAAAAAAGAGGAATTCTGCCATTATTTGAAGGGGAAGAGTAAGAATAACAGGTAGCAACTAACTTAAGCTGTGTTTAGTTCACTATCTTTCAAGATCCAGAAAAAATAAGTTATTAGAAAACATAAGTTATGAACGTCCTTTATTGTTTTATGTACAATTATTTATCGCTAAATATCTTTAATTCCTTTATAGAAAAACTTAATTATGAAAATACATATTAATAAATAGGAAATTTTGTGAAAAACTACCTATTATAATCCAAAATTTGCGAGAAACTACCTATTAAAAAAAATATTGTAATTGACTACCTAATTTTTGAAAAATGTTGTAATTTACTACCTTTACGCCGGAATATGAAGGAGTTTGACCAAATTTCTCCGGCGTTGACTTGGTCACGTGACACTTGGTGAAAGAAAAGGGTCATTAAGTGTCACGTGATGGTCATGCTTCATGTTTGACCAAAAAAAAAAAAAAAAAAAAAAAAAAAAAAAAAATCATTACCTAACATCATGCTTCATGCCCCTATACATATACTGAAATCTGATTTACATTTAACGCAAATACAACATCATAATTAAATATGCTAAACTAATTAAATATGCTCAATGTTTTTAACAGCTTGCCTACTAACCTTCATCAGGTTTACGCTTAAATTAGCGTGTTGCAGTCTTCTTCTCTAATTTCTTCAGCGCACGGTGCACATCTGATGATCCAATAAACAAAGAAAACTTGAAACCAAATGAAATTAAGCTTTAGTTAATAGGTTTCTGGTAGAAATAACAATGATATTAGCTAATTATATACGGAATATATCATTCAACTTTTGCTTCTTCAGAGTAATTATCTAAGCTTTGCATTTGTATTTCTTATGAAAGTTGCATTTATTTAGTAATTTCGCTCTGCAAAAGAAAGATGCATAACATGCATTGCATATTCATATGCCTTTAATGGTTGACTCGAAGTCGCCTATTTTTTTTTCTGGAAAAGAAATAGTCACCAACTTGGCTAAGTTCCAATTATCCGCACGAAGTTTTAAGAGAAATTAAAGAAAATAATAAATACAAATTCTTAAATGGACCTAATTAACACTAATTTATTGTGGACTATTAACATTAATAAAAAAAAAGTCACTATATTAAAATAAAGGTTACTATGTTGAAATAAAAGTTAGTGTGACATTGTAAAAGCTATAAAAGGTTAAATTTTTTTAATGAAACTAGCCTTCTGGCCCGTGCAATGCACGGCTTGTTCATAGAAAATCGCATGAGATGACTAGATGAGTGAGGAAATACCAATAAATAATTATGAATGTAATATGTAACTGAAAACATAATTAAAGAAATAAAAAATTTGGGACTTTAATTTGAAATGAGACTTAATAAAAAAAAATAGATGGAGGGACTAAAATCAAAGAGAGAAAATAAAAAGGTTGAATTAAATAGGGGAGATGAAGATGAAGTATTTAATGAAAGAGTTAAGAAAATTGTATATTAAAAAAATAAAAAAGGTAAAATGACATGAGGCACATTGGGTTGAAGAATGAAATAGGATAGTGTAATAGAATGATGATATATGTCTTTTTTGGTTTGCTTTTTTAAATACTAAGTATAGATATAGATTTTTAAGTTTAATATAATGGTCAATATGAATAATAAAAATCACTATGTTAAAATTAGGTCACTATTCAATATAATGTCGTACTCTAACTTCATAATAACATTAAAGGTCACTCAAATTTTTAAAAAATTACTATGTTAAAAATAAGGTTACTATGTTAAAAATAAGGGTCATTATATTGAATATAATGACAATTAAGTGTAAATAAACCTTAGGTCCACAATAATATTATTGTGAACCAGGTCCACGCAAGAATTTTTGAATAACAAAATATGGAGCTAGTAGGGTAGAAAAATTACGAAATTTATAAAATATTATTTACATTGGGTCTACTTGTTGAAATAAATGAATTAAATATTGAAAAGCTTTCCAAATAAGAAAAATGGAGTAAGTATTTAAAAACGGCCGAAAATAGAAAGTCGAGCAAGTATTTAAAAACAGAGGAGTATTTTTTTTTAGTAACAGAGAGTGATTTTTCTAGAAAATTGCTACATAGTAAAACAAATTAAAATTTTACAATTATGCTCCTATGTTTACAAAAATTCCCTACATACTGTCTATGTTAACCTTTATGAATTTTTTTAAAAAAACCTAAACTGCTAATTCAATTAGCGGTGATTTCGTCTCTTTATTTTTATTTTTATTTTTGGAGGGAGAGAAAATGGTGTTTTTAAAGTGAGCATACGATAGATGGAAGTATAATATGCAAATTCATAGCAGTTGCGTACTGTTTAGTTAAAAAAAAATAAAAAACACAAATAGGTTGTATATTTAGGTGATGTGGACAGTATGTGTAGGAAATTTTGATAAAATGTAGTGAAATTATGGAATTTTAGTTTCTTTTGACAATTTTTATGAAAATCGTTGAGTTAAAGATATCCATCAAAACCTCTTGTAAGTCAACACGGACCAGAATAGCGAGCATTGCCTTTTGGACATGGAGAGAGGAAAGGTTGTAAGATAACCCCATGTGTTTGTTCACCTTATTTTAGGTCAAATCAAAATTGATAAGTGCGGAGCAAATCAGCCTAGAGAACTAAGGGTCTGTCCACATCTACTTAATTTCAATTCAGTTCAGTTCAGCTCCAATCAGTTCAGCTCAGCTCCAATCAGTCCAATTCAGTTCAGTTCACTAATTTCCCTTTCTCAAAAAATATTCAGTTTAGTTCAGTTCAGTCCAATTCAGTTTAGCTCCAATCAGTTTAGTTCAGTTCAATTCAGCTCCACTGAGTTCAGTTTAGTTTAGTTTAGTTCAGCTTATTTCAGTAAATATGAACAAGCCCTAAGTGCAAATTAAATCATATCAGAAAAAATATATAAGTTCTCAACTATTATAGGAGTATACTCGATCAGACCAGAGTAGTTTATCCCAATACTTGAACGTTAACGTAATCATCTTTTTCTACAATTCAATTGATGTGTATATTTGAAGTATTTCATATAATTAACTTCCATTGATGTTGAACGTTTGAACAGCCGACCCTCTTCTCTCTTCTACGTTTTATAACTTTTGGTCATCTAGATCGGATTTAGGGCCCGTTCATATTTACTGATCTGAGCTGAACTGAACTGAACTGAATATTTTATGAGAGAAGGAAATTAGGAGCTGAACTGAACTGAACTAAATTGAACTTAACTGAAATTAAGTAAATGTGAAAAAACTCTTAATCTAATTTATTCATAAATTAGACTATTTATGACCCTTTTTTTAAAGCTAGTTTTTCTATAGCTTTGCATTTTAGGCTTCAATAAATCAATTCAAGTAGAGCAGATATTCGCTCGACTAATCATCTCTCTACAACGGAGTGTATGGTGGAGTCGTCAGTTTTTGTTAATTTTAGCCCTTTTAGGGTTTGTTTGACGTTACTGTGGTTTTCTGTTTTTTTGTTTTTTGATTTTCAGAATCAAATGATAGTTGTCATATAATGAAAAAAAATTTAGTCAAATTTAATTTATTAAAATCATGATAAGTTTGAAAACAAGTCCTTAGTTGTTTGTTTTTCGTTTGGGTTTATACGTACTACGTATGTGTCTTAGGGCTCATTAATATAGTAATCATCTTTTCCTTTTATTCATTGGTAAAAATTTGTTCGGTATCGCAACGATTGTCGAATTCTCAAATACATTCAGGTGAATCATATAATATTCATTCTTACGGCTACAACAAATTGTTAGATTATCTCTTTGAAAAGGTTGTACATTTCACTGATGTGTACGAGGGATGTACTACTGACCCACATACCACAGTACAAGGTTTAATCAATGATTGTAGCTTTAACAAAAGAAGCCTTTATTTGATTATATTTTATGTATTTGTTGATTTAGATTTCTTTTTTACATGTGTATGACTTTTTATCAATAATTTATTTTATTATAAAAAATAAAAATAATTAACTTCAATTAAGTTACAACACGAGGTTTCAAAAGAAAAAAAAGTTCAAATACGATAGGGTTTTGTTATATATAGCCTTAGGGCTATGAATAAGAATCAACAATTTCATATCATTAATTTTATTTTTCTTGTTCCAATGGAATCTTATAGTATTATTAATCCAGAATTAATCCACCCAAAAATATAATGAATACCTTTCTTAACTACACAATTAATTACCATGAAAATGCATTTATAAACCCATTAAAGCTATTTTTGTTTTTTGTTTTTTTTTTCAGGATAAAAACTCCCCGTATTGTATTTTATTTAATTATTTAAGCACTAACAATATAACATCATAGAAAGTAGAAAATTAAATATACTCTATAAAAAAAATATAGTAGTATTAAAATCCAAAATAAACACCGTGCAAATCGATCTTTGACTTACATTCTTCCAAGAAACAACATATAGCAACCAAATCATCTATTAAACCAAGGACTCCAACCAAACCATCTATTAAACCTACCCTCATGAAAAGTTTAAATTCCAAGTGGACAATACATAATATATTAGTGTGCTGCTATGATAATTTTTTTTTTTCTAAAAAAAAAAAGTTGTCTATGCATCGTGGTCACCTGATTCCATTTATTAGAAGTTAAACTTAGTTAATCATTGGTTCAAAATATTTCATTCATATAGCTCGGATAAAGGTATTTTACTAGAAGATAATGATATTGATTTTTTTTTTTTTTTTTTTTTTTGGAAACAAGCATTTTCATGGTAATTAATTGTGTAGGTAAGAAAGGTATTAATTACAGTTTTTGGGGATTAATTCTGGATTAAATAATACTATAAGATTCCATTGGAACAAGAAAATTAGAATTAATGATATGAATTTGTTGATTTTTATGCATAGCCCATATAATATAGATACCGGAAAGGCTACACATACAACCATTGTATGTGGTCCTCACATATGTGACATGGCTGCCTTTAATTGGTTGGTGAAATGGGTCCCAAATTCCACCATATTTGAAATTTTATTTGAATTTTAAATAAATTTCAGATTTAACCTAGCCTTTGAATTTCAAATTTTGTGTCATTTCCAATGCAAATTTTATTTCTTAAAAAATAAAATATAATAAATTTTTTTGTTCCTATTTCATCTTCCACCTTCGACATTCTCCATGGAACCTGAATGTTTAACTTTAATTTTTTTTTTCTTGAATTATATTTTTCGTCTTTTTCGACATTGAATAATTCATCATTTTTCATCAACATGTCATCTCCTTCGTCACTATTTCGGCAGACCCTCTAATTTCACCAGAACTCCATCTTCAATTCCTCATCTTTTTAACCATCTTAACAATTGTCATCTTCCACTAATTTATTAATAGACAAGCAAGATAAATATTCATTTACTTGAAGGTAATCTTGAACACCGACCTCAATTTGGGAAGGAAAAATCGTCTACTAAAAACCATAAGAAGCCCATGAGGTCCTTTTCGATTTTTGCAATCTTGCATACCAAATATACTAAATTCCTAAATTTTCCTTATTATTATTATTATTATTAATAATAATAATAATAATAATAATAATAATAATAATAATAATAATAATAATAATAATAATAATAATAATAATAATAATAATAATAATAATAATAATAATAATAATAATAAAAGCTGAACTCCTAAATTTAAGAAACAATGAGTTCTAGAATTCGATCTTATGGCTTGTCTAAAAAAAAAATTATGGAAAAAAATATATAAATAAACATGAAAATCCTCAATTTTGCTTCTTTCAAAAAAAAAAAAAAATCCTCAATTTTGAGGAAGGAAAAAGGATGAATGACTTTAATAATTTGCAATTTTTTTTTAGTAACACAAATAGTTAAATGTGGTAAGCAAGTATTTTAATCGTAATTGCAAAATAATTTTGGTAATTGCAAAATAGAATATCATGATTACAAAAAAGAAAGTAATTAAGTTTGATTATTTTACTAAAATAAAATGAACAACTTGAGTAATGGAATGATAAATAATTTTAACATTTTTACACCTATGAATAAGATCACATAATATCGATATAATTGATGTATGTGTTTGTGTATACTGAGGATTAACAAATTATCCACAAACACTAGTGAGGTTCTAATTATTTTGTTGTGGAAGAATTAATTAAATGATTAATAACAATTATTGGATAAAAACCTTGATAGCCTCGACTACAAGGGTTGGATAAAGGCCTCAATCTTATGAGAAGTGGACTATCTTTCATATAATTTTAACTATTTACAGTATTATTGTAATAACAATGATACATTTCACATCTTAGTGATACTAATGTTAATTAGAAGTACTAATGTTAAATTTTAAAATATTTTACGAATGGTCATGTTATATACCAACAAATACAATACATATCATTCCTCCAGATCTACTTCCTCGAGGTTAGGTATTTGAATCTCTTTATTCTTATTTTTTATAGGGGAGTAATAGTGATGTGGCAGAATGATTAAAGTTGCTTGAATGGTGATGTGGCATAATGAGAAGTTTAGAAGGTGACGTGACATAATGAAATATTGAATAGGTGATGTGGCGTAAGTGAAAAGGTCTACGTGACACATAAACTTTAGTAGGAACGCCTTATAATAAATTAGTATAGATTTTAACATAAACCGGTGACAAAAGGATACATTAGTAACCCTAATATATGCTAGAGTGTTTTTTTTTTAATTATTTTTTTTTATTTTTTATTAAAAGTACTTTTCTAGTAACATGATTATGATTAATTTAAAAAATCGTAAACACATGAGATTATTTAGCACTAATAAGATGTAACACTTGTAACTGATAATAGTTGTGTACAACACGTATGTATTATATTTTGCAAAAAAGTATTCATATTTCATCTTTAGAATTGACAAATTAATGTTGGTCATTATAGTTTAAGACCTCTAATTCATTTATATATTGATAGTGTTGTTTGAATTTGTTTGAGAGACATGTTGAAGTATTTATTTATAATGTACTTTCAATTGTTATTTCATGCTGCTAACAAATACAAATTACTCCTCTGTGTTACCAACTTATTTATTTAAATAATTTTTAGGTACTTGAAAAGTATAATTTGTATATTAAGATTATTTTTGCGATTCACATTACTAGTTTATCAAATTATCATCATATCCATTGTCTAGCTTGTTGATCTCCATTTTCAACATTTTTTGGTTTGCAAAATTTTAAGATTATTTTTAACTTTATCATAAATTCATTGGCATTAAAATATAGCTTTGATCATCTTCTCCGGTAGTAAGTTCTTCTTTGTTGGTGT
The DNA here is from genome assembly GCF_948465745.1 of Chenopodium album. NCBI lineage: Eukaryota > Viridiplantae > Streptophyta > Magnoliopsida > Caryophyllales > Amaranthaceae > Chenopodium > Chenopodium album. The sequence continues at coordinate 79,509,429 of NC_137834.1, forward strand.
TAATGGCTTAGCCCATCTTTTTAACTTCATAAGAATTTTTTTTTTATTATTTTTTTATTTTTTATTTTTATAAATTGTAATATGGCTGGAATTTGTAGCCTAAACAAATGAATAGCATTTTTTTTTTTTTAGAAGAAACAACAAACAAGGGAGGGAGCATTTGTCAACTGTCACTGCCAAAAAACTAAGGATGATATTTTCTTATGGTCTTTATTATTTTTATTGGGAAACACATAAAAAAAAAAAAAAAAGCATTGGGTTTTTTAAAAAAAATAACAAAAGCATTTAATGCTGAAAGTTTGGCGCTAAACTACCCGCCTAGAATGCAGTATGGGTGAAATATTTCCCAATATTTTTCCCTCTTTTTTTTTTTTTATCTAAGATGATGTGGCAAGTTTCAATTAGTGTTGTATATAGAGCCTACATACAACAATTGTATGTGTATCAGCTTCCTATAGATACACATACAACTCCCACATACAACACCAATAATATTTTGCCACATCAGCAATACCAAGAAAAAAGAAGAGGGGAAACTGGGGGGGATTTCACCCATAATTGCGCCATATCGCAAACTGAGGGGGAATCTTAGTGGGAAATCTTAGAGAGCTGATACACATACAACCATTGTACGTTGTCCCTACATACAACACTATTAAAATTTTGACACATTATTAGAAAAAGGGAGAAAATTAGAAGTCAAATATAAATTGAATATAAGGGAACTTGGGCCCATTATTCTAGCCAATCAAAACATGACAAATTAGAGTTGTATGTAGGGACCACATACAACAATTGTATGTGTAGCCTTTTTGCATTAATTACAACACAATATTGTATTTTTTCTGAAAATTTTACCAATAAATGTAAGATAATTAATATTTCAACAAATTTACAGTAAAAAAAATGGCTGTTGAAGATGAACAAACCACCGGAGAAGATGACAAAATCTACGAACCTCGGCAAATTTTCCGATTAATCATCAAATACTTGAATTCGCAAGCTTCTTCATTCCAAGTTAGAAAATCGATTTTGTTCAACAATCAACCATTTTGATTCAGTTTTAGTAGTTATTTAATTTTTCATTCATCCACCATGTATCTGGGTTTTTTTAGATTAGGATCAGAATTCATATTCATAACATAGATTTAGTTAAAATATTTCAGATTAGAAGCCTTGTTTGGGCTTAAGTACACTTTTGAGGCTGGTCTCTGTAATCTAGTCGTGGAGTCAGATTACTCAAACCTTGTTGACCTTTTACAAGCAAAATTTGTTGAGTTCTCTGCTACTCAAGTGGCCGTGAATGAAATTCTAGCCTTGGCTAGGACTTTTAATTACTGATGCTTTTATTTTGCTCATATAACTTGCAATAAAGTTGTCCATTGTATGGCAAAAGTAGCTTTATCTTTTGGGGAGGATTTGATCTGGATAGAGGATAAAGCTCTTATTTAAAAAATTTGGTCTGGGTTCACTACTAGAAAACAAGCAAATTACGACGGACTTGTTCCGACGGACCCGAATTTCCGTCGCAAAAAGGGAAATTTCCGACGGATTTCAGACGAATATAAATTCCGTCGAAAATTTCCGACGAATTCAATATTTTCGTCGTAAATCCGTCGGAAATTGTAAATTCCGACGGAATTTACAATTTTCAACGGAATTATAGTCCTTCGGAAAGTTCCGACGGAATTTACAATTTCCGACGGAATTATAGTCCGTCGGAAAATTACGACGGAATTTTCTGTCGGAAAATAATTATAAAAATTATACTTAAATTCCCAAACCCTAAAGCAGCCCCTTCCCCCTTTGTTATTTCCGCCTCTCTTTCTCTCTCTTAAGTTTCTGCTCTCTCCTTCTCTCTCTCCCCTCCTTCGTTCCCCCTTTCTCAGTCCTCTGTTCTCCTTCTTCTCCTTCTCTCTTCTCCTTCGTTCTCCCCTCTTCTCTTCTCCTTCTCTTTCCTTTCTTCTTCTCTTCACCGCCCCTTCTCTCTCCTTCGTTTCTTTTCTCTTCACCTACATCCACTACAAGAAAATAACCTTTTCGTAGCGATTATTTTAACCTTTAGTATCAATTGTAATTGCAACAAAAAGCTTTTCCAATGAATGGTCATTCGATACAATATCCCCCGTTGCCTTAGCCTTTAGTAGTGGTTTTCAATATCGCTGGGGTTGGCCTCAATAATCGATATGAAACACTACATCCAATCGTGGTGATTATTGTAGCGATTATAATCGATATAAATGTTTAACTCATTTTCTTTAAAAAAAAAAACATGCGTATGTTCTTTACAAGATTCGAACATGCAACCACAAACTCTTATATTAAATGTTTCACCAATAAGCTATGACATATTTTATGTAATCTTTGTCAAACAATATTTTTATATCTAGTGTTGAAAAGGCTTTTCGTATCGATTTTTAAGATTTAGTGGCGATTGTAAATGATACGATTTCTCAAAATTATATAAATGTGTAAAAATAGAGTGGATATGTATTGTTATGTTTTTCGTATCGATTTTATATGGGAAAACCAAGGCGATTGTAAAGTGATACGACTTCCTTAATTATTTCACAAACATACTTGCATATTGTAGCGAATGTACAATCGCTACGAAATAATCGCTACAAAAAGACAATTTTCTTGTAGTGATCAAACAACGACAACAACAATGTTACAACACCGACCCGACCGACAACAACAACTGCAACAACACACCACCACCAACATCAATCGCAACAGATTCGCAACACCAACAACCGGGCTGCATCAATATCAAACCCAACAACCACCTTCTTTTTTGGTAGATCTTGTTTTAATTTAGGATAGATTCGTAGATCTAGTTAATTTTATATGTTATTGTAATGATAAATTGTAAATTTAAATAGATAATTGTATATTTATATATTTGATTTAATTTTTGTTGATTAAACATCGTTTTATTTTATGAAATTTTGATTAAATATGTAGATCTACTGGTTTTGTGTGTTATTTCTTGCTTTAGTCGTGTAATTTTTTTTTTTGGGTTAATTTACGGTTTTTGGGGGTATTTTATGGTTTTTGGGGCTAATTTTTTGTTGTGGTGGTGTCGGTGGTGGTGTATGGTGGTGGGATAGAGTCGGTGGTGGTGTGTGGTGGTGTGTGGTTGTGGTTGGGTCCGGATGGGGGGAAGACTGGTGGTGTGGGGTGGTGGTGTGTGGTTGTGGTTGGGTCTGGATGGGGGGGACTGGTGGTGTGGGGTGGTGGTCTGGGGTAATGGGTGGCTGTTTTTTTTTTGTTTTTTTGAAACATTTTTACGACGGAATTGCCGTCGAAAAATTCCGGCGGATTATATTCCGTCGGAATTTTCCGACGAATTTTCTCTGGCCTGAAAATCCCTGCCGACAGATGAAATTCCGTCGGAATAGTGTTTCCGACGGAAATTCTGTCGGAAAAGCTGGTTTTCCTACAATATGTATTCCGACGACCCGTTACGACGGAAATTCCGTCGGAAACCCCATTTCCGACGGAATTTAGGGTGTTTCCGACGGAAAAATTCCGTTGTTATTTGCATGTTTTCTAGTAGTGGTTTTAAAATAACCTTAATGGCCTGTTTGGGAATCAGATTTTCATTTGAAATTCTGGATTTGGCCCAATTGTCCTGTTTGGATGTGCTTTGAATTTGGGAATTGGATTTGGTCCAATTCCAAGATTTTGAAGACATGAGTTTATTTTGATAAAATTGAAATTCCAGCTCTAAACCCGTCATTTCAAATTCCAACATTCAGTAAAATAAAAATAAGAAGAAAAAAAATCACGACTTCCAATTTCTCTTGCTTGGTTCCCAATTTCTCTCTCCTCCATTGAAGTAGATTGTGTCCTCCTCCTCCATGCTTTCTCTCCTTTATTAGAATGTACTCTCAATTCTCCATTGAAGTGGTGCGTGAGCCTTTTCTACCATCGAAACCCTTTCTTCATCTTCATCCTTTTCATGATTATCTTTCCCCCTCGCCGTAACAATTGACGGCATATATTTACCGGAAATTTATGGAAGGTCGGTATTATGAATCTAGAGCATGGTTTAGACTACAACAATTGGCATACACACGATTTTCCATCGTTACTCCGGCAACTTCTATGACATTTGAAGACGATTTCTTGGGCGATATATGCGACGGAGTTAGGGTTTTGGTGAGAAGCGATTGACGGTGAGTTGAAGTTGTTGTTGATGATGATCTGATCCCGATTTGACCGATCATGAGAGAGAAAATATGTTGAAGAAGATTTTTTTAAAAATATAGTAATGTTGAAGAAGACTTAATGCTTCAAATTAAATAAAAATGGCATATTATTCAAAAAACTACAGTGAATTTCAAATGATTGAATTGAAATGCTAAGTTTTCCCAAACAGAGTATTTAGATTTGAAAGTCTGTAATTGAAATTTCATATTTGAAATTCCAAATTTGAAATGAAATGCTAGTATCCAAACACTACCTTATGCCATTTTTTCATTTCTTCGGCTTTTGACGGAATTCTAAACTCCCGTAGAACTTAATTAATAAATCATATGTCAACAATTATACATGTCGTGATATGTAGTTCTTGCAACATTCCTATCTCATCCAATGTTTGTTGTTTTTTTTTTTGGTAACAATAACATTTTCTTTAGTAACAAATAGCTAGTAAAATTAATAAAGAAATATCCCTAATTTTCCGTTTAATTATATTATTTTTAAAATAGCAACGGAAAATTATTCATCCATTGAATATCGATCCAGCTTTAATTGTTAACAAAACTATGCTTTCGTTAGATATTGTGTTCGAACATTTCACCAAACCTTTTTTAATTGTAAATTATGTACAAATTTGTCACAATAAACCACATGGGAATATGGGATTGGACATAGGCTAAGTTATACGGAAATTTCACCAAATGCTCCCGAGTTATTTTTTTATTCACCAAATACCCATGCAAACTCTCAAATTCACCGTATACACTCGAGTTTCACAAAAATTTCACCAAATGTCCTCAATGACTAACGGCGGTTAATTTCGTTAGTCATTAAGGTTAATTAGGCCACGTGGCATGCTGCAATTGGTTCTTTTTTAATTAGTTAATCAATTAATTTAATAAATTACTTAATTAATATAAAAAAAATTAAACCCACCCCCAGCCACCCCCCTCCCCTACACTACCAGCGGCCCACCACCAGCCACCACGCAAGATCCCACCCCTCCCCCTGCACCGGTGGTCCATAATCGCCGACGAGGCCAGCCCCCCCACCCTCCGACACCCTCTCCCCTACCCCCAGCCCCTTCTCCCTCCGTTTCCATTCTTTGAGTGATTTCAAGTTTATTCTGCCTTCCATTTATTATATCCCTTTGATTTTCAAGTTTATTGTCTCAATTTATTGTGTTTTCTACAATCAAACTTGAGGTTTGTTCATATCTATATTTAAAAAAAAAAAAAAAAAAAAAACTATGAGTATTTTCTGATGAATTTTTTGAGTAAGGAGTGGAGAGAGAAGATTTGAAATCGGAAGAAGGTAAAGTGAGCTCTAACTAGAAGAAAGAGTCATTGTCATCGTTGTCGCTTTGCTCGGTGAGATGGTCGGAGATGGTGGAATCGGGCGATGATTTCAGCGCTATCAGCGTCGCTAGCGGTGGTTTCGGCGGCGACTTTTGATTTGTTTGAGTGATTGTACTGTTTTTCGTGACTATTGTTAATTTTGTGTTTATTTTTGTTGATTTTGATACTCTATTTTGCATATGTAGCTTAATTACTTTTATGAAACAAAAGAGTTTCTTTTGTGAAAAAATGGTCACTTTCATGGAAAAAAAGGGTCACTTTTGTGAAAAAAAGGGGTCACTTTTGTAGAAAAAAAAGGGTCACTATTGTAAAAAACAAAGGGTCACTTTTGTTAAAAAAAGTCACTTTTCGCAAAATGCTCGATGTACAATAAAATTATTGTAAACCGGGGGCATGTAAAAGTCTTTGTTTTTCTTACTCCCTTCGTTTCATAATGTTAGTCCCATATATTATTTTGGGCGTTTCAAAAAGATCTATCCATATTAATTATATTTCATTTATAACTTGATTTTTTTGGAATTAATTGATTGTGGATTGATTACATGACTCTAAGTAAGGAAATTTTTACCTTAAAGTATGCAATTATGACTAAAACTTTCCTAATAAAAAAATTAAATAAGGTAAACTAATTATGAATTATGTAGTACTTTAATGTTAGATTTCAAATATATTTGTTTTCTTATTTTATGTGATTGATTGCATATGAGACTAACATTATGAAACGGATATATTTTGAAAACCAAAGATGTGCACGTGGTTAGTGCAAAAGTCAAATTAAGTAATTGAAACTTATTTATTTTGAAACAAAGAGTGAGAAAAAAGATTTTTTTAAAAGGACATACTGAAAAGAAATTTGCGCTTCAAGAGTACCAATTCTTCCTTCAAACCACCACCTGTCCACCTCCACCACCACCCGGCGATCCTCTTCCGCCGGAACCACCGCTCTATCGACAACCTCCGGCATTACTCGCTCTTTGCGGAGGAAATAGTAGCAGGTGAACCCACTTCTCCATTTCCAACAATTTCTCACTTGTTTAGTTTCTTACAATTCCACACACCTTTTTTCCCCCACAATTTATACAATTATAAATACTATAATTGTGTATAAAATAGTAAAATTATTACTCATAAGTCATATGCGATTAATTTGTTTTTTTTTTTTTTTTTTTTTTTTTTGGTGGGGTGAGAATCGATCCCAAAAACTCTTGGAATCGAAAAGGGAAGCTCTAACCACTTGAGCTACCCATCACTCTCATATGCGATTAATTTGTTGGTCTATAGTTTCATGCAATATCTGATTGTAAACCTAACTTAATTCTTGTACAATTGAAGAACAGTTCACTTGAAAAAGCATTAAAAAATGGACCTTGTCGCAAATGCTTTCTCAGTATTAGCGCTTGATGATGGCGAGGATCCTTCTAATTTGCTTTCGGCTAGCGTTTCTGAAGCAGGTAGCTTTTCTTGTTCTTGAAAGCACTTGCTTTTTATATAATTTCATAGGGTTTAACTGTAAAACAAAGGGTTTAATATTTATTTGTTTGTGATTTGTTTTATGATATACTTGGTTTAAGTATAGAATGGTGTGAACCATGATAAGCAAAGATTATGGCTTGTGTGATACGATTTGCTAAAATCGGTCTAAACCCGGACCAATTTAGGTCTGGATTGGTTTGTGCATACGGCAGCATACCCCCATTTGTTTCCATGTAATTGATTTTACTGAATTTGTGCTTCAAGGTTGTGAATCTTGTCAATTATCATTAGAGTTAGTTGGTAGTATAGAATGGTGAACCATGATAAGCAAAGATTATGGCTTGTGTAATACGATTTCCTAAAATCGGTCTAAACCCGGACCAATTTAGGTCTGGATTGGTTTGTGCATACCCCCATTTGTTTCCATGTAATTGATTTTACTGAATTTGTGCTTCAAGGTTGTGAATCTTGTCAATTATCATTAGAGTTAGTTGGTAGTGGGATTTGTTGTTTTTACTAGAACATTTACGGTATCAACTTCCATTTCTGTTTGAGACTTCTGAGATCATGATACTTGGTGAGAGAGCTTAAAGGGTCTATCTACAATAATGTATTAGATAATGTCTCCTAGGTTGATTAACTTTGTCTTGGCTAACCAATACATCTTGAACACAAGGTTATATCAGGGTTATAACTAGCGTTCAGTTCCTGTAAAGGATTGGTGGTGGTGATAATGGCCTTTCATTGATGTAGAGTGTAAAGTTTCCCAATTTATGAAGTCTTATTGTAGGTGGTGAAAGAAAATTATTCCTCCCTCCCCCCTTAGATTTTCTTGAAGTTATATGCATGGCTCTGATAAAGTGAACCTCTATAGCTCCTGAAGTACTAAGCTGGTGCTTCATGGACTCCCAGATACTATATATATAAATGAGCTATGGCTTATTTGAGGGATCATCCTGTGTACTCATCTTGTATTTTGATTGGCGGTATGGCTGAAACTTGAGAGCTACTCAGCTACTAAAAGCTCCCTAGACATGAAGCCATCTTTGTAGCCTGCCTTTCTATGACCGTTTCTTTCTCGCTGATTCGTTCTAAATTGTTTCTTTCCCTCCTTTTTCGTGTATGTGTTGTCTCTTCCTCGTTCTCTCCTGTGTCATATCTTAATCTTTCACTCTCCTTTTGATTGATCTTTCTCAAAATCTACACTTATCTTTTCTCCCTGCCTGTCTTGTATATTTCTAAATAGTAGAGCTAGGTTGCACAGAAACGGATACGGGTACGGATACGGGGACGGGATACGGCAAAATTAAAATTCCAAAAAACGGGTACGGCATGGATACGGCAAAAAAAAAATCAGCAAAATATAAATCTAAATAAAAAAAATGAAAACAAAAAAAAAAAATCACAAAAATCACAACATTACGACATTAATGATTAAAATCACATATAGTCTTGAAAACAAAAGAAAGAAAAATAATTACAAACCTATTAATAGTAGGAATCAAAATATGAGGATAAAAAAAAACACACATACTAACACCTATGATTGAAAAGAAGAAAAAAGAGAAAGCAAAATAGAAAACTTAAATGAATGCAGAAAAATAAATCGATCAAATCAGAACAAAAGAAACAGAGAGCAAGATAAAGAAGCAGAGTACTCCGCAGCTGGTGGTCGCATGGTCGGAGATGGTGGTGGCCTGGGTGGTCGGGCAACAAGCCTACAGAAGCAGGTCGCCGATCTACTCCATCGTCTTTGTATTTTAAGATTTAGGGTTTCCAAATCACAAAGTTAAGTAATTAAAGAGGTTTTTTTTTTTTTAAAATTGGGCTTCAATTTGTACTAGGGGACGTCCAAAAAGTACCTAAGCCGTCCCCGAAACGTCCCCAGGTCACCTGAATGCCGTACCCAAAAAGGCTCCCCGTACCACTTTTCAAGGGTACGCCATGGGGACGTATCCTAGGCGTACCCGTACCCGTTTCCGTCCCCAATACGTCCCCGGTACGGAAACGGCATGGAGGAGGCGTACCCGTGCATCATTGTAGTAGAGCTAATGAATTAATTTCAATATTGTTCTTCTTGTCTATAGAGGCTGAATATCTAATAGGGTGGTGTATCTTCTTAAATAAGATCGCTGAGATCAATGCCAATTGCTGTCTCGCTTCTAGTACGTCATTAATATTGTTGCAAAATAAGCAAAGGGTTAACTCTTTTTGATTAAACATATATATTTTTTTTGATGTATTTATATTATCTTAACTCATCTGAGATTCTTATAATTTTTCGTGAACTTTTTTTTTTCCTTACTTGTTTAGAAAAAATGTTTGAAATTGTCTTATATGCGAGTGAGATTGTCTGAAATAACAGGGCCATAGTGTTTCGGTTGTAAGAACCACAAAAGTGATATGCTATACCTATTGAATAATATGATTTTGTTGCTGATGAAATGTATTATGATGCAGGGGAGAGTGGTAAAAAAAGTAAAAGTAAAAGCAAAAGCTCAGATGACAAGCTGGTGGTGGACAATGGAAATAACAAAGAACATGACTTAGGTGTAGTATCAGATTACAGATTACCCCTTGTCTGGATTGATTTAGAAATGACTGGTAAGCTTCCATGGCGCGTCTAATTATGGTAGTGAGGACAGTACAACTTCTTTTCTTATATGTTTTCTTTGCAGTTTTCTTGGTTTCTCTCTTTTCTCCCTGCCTTTTTACATCCAAGTTGCTTTTCATATGGATGCTGCACAAATAATGCATTGCTTTAGGACTCATTATATGTCTCAACTTTAATTCCTGTTCCCTATTCATTTCTGTCAGACTGCATGCAGCCATATTCTTTAAAAAAAAAAAAAAAAAACTTCGTAGGTGTTTGCTAAAAGTTTAAATTGACAGACAGCCTTTTTTTTTTTTTTGAAAGAAAATTGACTAACAGCCTTTACATAAATAAAATAAAAAAAAAGGACTTGAAGCTGAAAGAATAATGCTGGGTTGCAAAATCATTATTTTAAAATATGTAGAGGCTCAAGTTTAATGCCACAGTAAATTGTAGCCTGTTTCCTGGACAGGAAGCGTTTGCCAACTCCAAAACTTCTAACCTTCTAGGTGCTTTTGTTTCTATTTTCTGACTCCTTAATCATGATTCATTCGATCTATGCAAAATAAGATGATAATGTTGATATTATTTTAGCGTTCCTGTCTTAAAAAGAAATAAAAAGCTTATTTTACTGTAAAGCAATACTGAAAAAGCTGCTATCCAGTATTATCTAACAATGTAGACAAGTACAAGACTATTTAATCCCTAGTCCACACATGAAAGAAGTTTTCTATTATTACATACCTTAGGGCATGTTCGTGTCAAACCACTATTATTAGTGTTTGGCAATGAAGTGGTTCAGGTAGCTTTTAGTGGTGGAGGTAGCTTTTTTCAAAAGTTAGAAATATTAGCTTTTGAAATTAGAAGTAGCTCTTGAGGTAGATGTTGGAAAATTTAATCTATAGTTTTTAAAATAAATTATTAATTTCTTATATGTAACAGCTAGTCAACTGCTACTTTATCAAACACTCATACCTAAATTATCTATCTTCACAGCTAACAGCTTGTTGACTGCTAATAACTACCTTCACAACTATATTTTGCCGAACACGCCCTAGTTTTTACTGTGGTAATTTGGAAGGTGAGAATTGTTGTGTCCTTGTAGACATTGTGGAAATCTTTTGTAGGAAATGAGTTTTCTCTCTTTGTAGATTACTTTCAGTATCTCATATAGGCTCATCTCGCTCTCTCATATTTATTAGCTAACTCAGTACTAGAATGATGACCAATGGGAGATGACTAATTGATATTTTAAATAGAATAAAGAATCAGCACATGATATGAATCTCTTGATATCCCAGAATTAGGTAGATAGATTTATGCTAGCTTATATCCTTGATGGATGGAAAGACTATTTCTTAAGGGATTATGAAAATTACTTTTTAGACAAAGGAAGTAGTGACCTGTGAAAAGAAAAGTGCTTTTACATAATACTGAACTATCAATTATTTCTTGAAACCTGGATATATTATTGTTCAAGGGAGTAGAGACTAGAAACACTTGCAATAAGAGGAGAATGGGATGGAGAGAAAGTTCCTTTCATCTATTGCCTAAAGTGAAGAACAAAAAGGGCTCTCTGCATTGGTATCTCCTTTTACATTTACTATTTGCAATAGCAGCTCTAAGGTCCTTAAGAAAACAAAGGTCTTTCTCCGAGCTAATATTTGAAAAACCGCTCCGCGTTAGGGGTCATGTGCCTTTTGTGGTCTAGGAGAAGTGGTGTTGAGCTTTGGCGCATTGAGGCGCACCCCCTTGAGGCACCCAACAGTTTTTTTTTTTATTTTTATTTTTATTGTCTATTATATGTGCCTCACTTCAACAAGGCGCAGGGAACTCTGAAACGCCTTGAAGTGCGTTGACCTTTTTTATTCATTGCTTTGGACAATGTACTTTACGGGGATCAGTACTAATGACAATTTATAGACTTCAATTTAATAAGTCTTTATATCCTCAATATCTGGGTGTTTTTTTTTTTTTTTTTTTTTTTTTTGAGTTGTAAGGCGGAGAATCATCTACCTTTGCATTGTCAACTGTAAGCGAATTTTGTCATCTTTGAGTGGCCTGAGGGCCTCCTTATAATGTTGGATAAATATGGTAATAATAAGGATAAGGTGGTGCATATGGAAAGCTTGTAAGATATGACTAAATTTTATAGACACCACTCACCTAAATATTAAGCATCAGTTGAATTTCAATTAAGTAGCACTCCCCAACAACACGAGGTCACGACTTTATTGTCTTTGCTTCTATGCAGGTTTAAATGTTGAAGTTGATCGAATATTAGAGATAGCTTGTATCATAACAGATGGCAACTTGTCTAAATCTGTGGAGGTAAGACTTTTTAAGTTTGTCTTTTCTCTCATATTATTGTGTTAAATAGCATCTTTTGCATAATCAGAACTGCTTTTCTCCACTTTCTGGGCATCTCTCTCTCTCTCTCTCTCTCTCTCTCTCTCTCTCTCTCTCTTTTTGGGAGGGGGGTGGGGGTAGTGGTTTGGTATATTAGTGTACTTGGTTCCTGCTTAACTGTGCGATTTTTTACTTTTATTACATGTTTTTTGAGTTGAGGTATTGTTGTATGCATTATAGTTGTCCCTCTTCTTCTGTCCTTCTCTGCTTATTTGGGATAAAATTGTGACTGGGAGTTTACTACAACACAGCCTCTGTTGTGGTTCCATACCTTGTATGGTGAAAGACATTATATTAAATCAACAACTCTGTTGCTGCTGTCTGTCTGTGGTTTGTAGGTTTGTTTCTTTGTTGTGTCAGAATATGGCTCTGTGTTGATGATACATACTCTATTTTTCCTATAGTATTTTATTGTGAAGTGCACCATTATATGGGTTCTAAGCTTCTAGTTCTAGCTGTATCATGGAGGCTTTATGTGGTGAAACTGTAACATTATTGTATACTCCCTCTTGTTTTTTTTTTTTTTTTCTTCCTACTTTCCGTTTGGATATGTTCTTTTTTGATCTTCCTACTTTTGCTTTATTCCTTTTATGGAGAAGAAAATTTTCATTTTTATCCCTCCTTATTCTACCGCATGGTCCACATTATACTATATAATAATACCATTGTCTCTATGTAATTTCTCTTTACTACATAAAATAAAAAGTCAAAAAAGAGACCCACTTTCCACTTACTCTCTCTTTTTCATGGTATAGTAAGTAGGAAGATAAAAAAAATAAAAAAGATCAGAGGTAGTACCATAGGTTGCAAAATATTTGAATTTTTTGCGTGGAATATTTTCTCTTTATGCAGTCTTGGATCTTGGTTCTTTTAGTTTTGTACTTTTTTACTTGGCTACAATGAACAGGAAATTGACTGTGATTTTTGACTGATTTAGTATTGCATTTAAAATCTAACATCTTATGCATTGCACTCTTATATACCATGCTACATGCATCGATCGTTGTGGGTTTTTTTCCTTTTTCTTTTTCTTCATTAAGTCTTTCTTTTGGCTTCACTTTGTAGTTTCTTTAGCCTGTCTAGTTTGTCTTTTTTTGATTTTATTTTTTTTCATATGTAGTAGGAGTGGGGGGAATCTTACCCGTGTTTATCATACTGGCTTCAGTTAGCTGTTTTGACCAAATTTCAAGAATTTGTGATTTACTTTAAAGTTTTAAGGTTTTAACTGATGTTGCCACCTGCCTTTATTGTTCTTTGAATGTTGCTAATGATATCTTATCCTGTATTCTGGACTGCGATTCTGTGCTTAATGCATTTTTTGACATGTGCTAAATAAATTAGTATTTCATCCGCCCCTAAATGAAAGACACGTATCTATTACGAGGTATTCAAGATAATAATTTACTTGAACTTTAATCTGCTCATATTACCGGATTGCCCTTAATAATATCTGTAAGCTTTTAATTAGAACTTCCAAGAAATTACTACCTTTTGGTATAGATAGGTGTAAAGTTTCACATGTAGAAGAATATCTATGATTCTATGGTATTTAAATGGGCTTAATGTTTAATGGAAATGTTTAGTTAGCTGCACAATATGTTTGAATATAGATGTACTCTTCTCATTGTTCTTGATACTATGTGCACTTATGCAGGGACCGGAATTTGTTATCCATCAATCACAGGATTGTTTGGACAAGATGAACGAATGGTGTCAAGATCACCATGCAGCTAGTGGTACGATAGGCTTCTTCCTTTTGCTGCATCCTA